>NW_026972280.1:0-123486 GCF_036711695.1 Zophobas morio | reverse complement strand
TTGATGGTTTCGTTGCACTTTCCGAGCCCGTAGGTTATCTGATTGGCTTAAAAGTACAAGAAAACACTTCAAAAGTGACGTTTCTGAAGAATTTTAACAGTTTTCTTGTATCTACGAACGCCAGAATGCATAAAATTGACCTAAACGTCTCCTTTTCCTATTCTGAGTCGATTCTGCATGCTTTAAGTGTGTTTGGTGGCTCAGAACCACCAAAAAACGTTGAAATATAGTTCAAATTCAATAAAAATCGACAAAAATACAGTTTCTAGCTAAAATTTGATGGTTTCGTTGCACTTTCCGAGCCCGTAGGGTATCTGATTGGCTTAAAAGTACAAGAAAACACTTCAAAAGTGACGTTTCTGAAGAATTTTAACAGTTTTCTTGTATCTACGAACGCCAGAATGCATAAAATTGACCTAAACGTCTCCTTTTCCTATTCTGAGTCGATTCTGCATGCTTTAAGTGTGTTTGGTGGCTCAGAACCATCAAAAAACGTTGAAAAATAGTTCAAATTCAATAAAAATCGACAAAAATACAGTTTCTAGCTAAAATTTGATGGTTTCGTTGCACTTTCCGAGCCCGTAGGGTATCTGATTGGCTTAAAAGTACAAGAAAACACTTCAAAAGTGACGTTTCTGAAGAATTTTAACAGTTTTCTTGTATCTACGAACGCCAGAATGCATAAAATTGACCTAAACGTCTCCTTTTCCTATTCTGAGTCGATTCTGCATGCTTTAAGTGTGTTTGGTGGCTCAGAACCATCAAAAAACGTTGAAATATAGTTCAAATTCAATAAAAATCGACAAAAATACAGTTTCTAGCTAAAATTTGATGGTTTCGTTGCACTTTCCGAGCCCGTAGGGTATCTGATTGGCTTAAAAGTACAAGAAAACACTTCAAAAGTGACGTTTCTGAAGAATTTTAACAGTTTTCTTGTATCTACGAACGCCAGAATGCATAAAATTGACCTAAACGTCTCCTTTTCCTATTCTGGGTCGATTCTGCATGCTTTAAGTGTGTTTGGTGGCTCAGAACCATCAAAAAACGTTGAAATATGGTTCAAATTCAATAAAAATCGACAAAAATACAGTTTCTAGCTAAAATTTGATGGTTTCGTTGCACTTTCCGAGCCCGTAGGGTATCTGATTGGCTTAAAAGTACAAGAAAACACTTCTAAAGTGACGTTTCTGAAGAATTTTAACAGTTTTCTTGTATCTACGAACGCCAGAATGCATAAAATTGACCTAAACGTCTCCTTTTCCTATTCTGAGTCGATTCTGCATGCTTTAAGTGTGTTTGGTGGCTCAGAACCATCAAAAAACGTTGAAATAAAGTTCAAATTCAATAAAAATCGACAAAAATACAGTTTCTAGCTAAAATTTGATGGTTTCGTTGCACTTTCCGAGCCCGTAGGGTATCTGATTGGCTTAAAAGTACAAGAAAACACTTCAAAAGTGACGTTTCTGAAGAATTTTAACAGTTTTCTTGTATCTACGAACGCCAGAATGCATAAAATTGACCTAAACGTCTCCTTTTCCTATTCTGAGTCGATTCTGCATGCTTTAAGTGTGTTTGGTGGCTCAGAACCATCAAAAAACGTTGAAATATAGTTCAAATTCAATAAAAATCGACAAAAATACAGTTTCTAGCTAAAATTTGATGGTTTCGTTGCACTTTCCGAGCCCGTAGGGTATCTGATTGGCTTAAAAGTACAAGAAAACACTTCAAAAGTGACGTTTCTGAAGAATTTTAACAGTTTTCTTGTATCTACGAACGCCAGAATGCATAAAATTGACCTAAACGTCTCCTTTTCCTATTCTGAGTCGATTCTGCATGCTTTAAGTGTGTTTGGTGGCTCAGAACCATCAAAAAACGTTGAAATATAGTTCAAATTCAATAAAAATCGACAAAAATACAGTTTCTAGCTAAAATTTGATGGTTTCGTTGCACTTTCCGAGCCCGTAGGGTATCTGATTGGCTTAAAAGTACAAGAAAACACTTCAAAAGTGACGTTTCTGAAGAATTTTAACAGTTTTCTTGTATCTACGAACGCCAGAATGCATAAAATTGACCTAAACGTCTCCTTTTCCTATTCTGAGTCGATTCTGCATGCTTTAAGTGTGTTTGGTGGCTCAGAACCATCAAAAAACGTTGAAATATAGTTCAAATTCAATAAAAATCGACAAAAATACAGTTTCTAGCTAAAATTTGATGGTTTCGTTGCACTTTCCGAGCCCGTAGGGTATCTGATTGGCTTAAAAGTACAAGAAAACACTTCAAAAGTGACGTTTCTGAAGAATTTTAACAGTTTTCTTGTATCTACGAACGCCAGAATGCATAAAATTGACCTAAACGTCTCCTTTTCCTATTCTGAGTCGATTCTGCATGCTTTAAGTGTGTTTGGTGGCTCAGAACCATCAAAAAACGTTGAAAAATAGTTCAAATTCAATAAAAATCGACAAAAAATACAGTTTCTAGCTAAAATTTGATGGTTTCGTTGCACTTTCCGAGCCCGTAGGGTATCTGATTGGCTTAAAAGTACAACAAAACACTTCAAAAGTGACGTTTCTGAAGAATTTTAACAGTTTTCTTGTATCTACGAACGCCAGAATGCATAAAATTGACCTAAACGTCTCCTTTTCCTATTCTGAGTCGATTCTGCATGCTTTAAGTGTGTTTGGTGGCTCAGAACCATCAAAAAACGTTGAAATATAGTTCAAATTCAATAAAAATCGACAAAAATACAGTTTCTAGCTAAAATTTGATGGTTTCGTTGCACTTTCCGAGCCCGTAGGTTATCTGATTGGCTTAAAAGTACAAGAAAACACTTCAAAAGTGACGTTTCTGAAGAATTTTAACAGTTTTCTTGTATCTACGAACGCCAGAATGCATAAAATTGACCTAAACGTCTCCTTTTCCTATTCTGAGTCGATTCTGCATGCTTTAAGTGTGTTTGGTGGCTCAGAACCATCAAAAAACGTTGAAATATAGTTCAAATTCAATAAAAATCGACAAAAATACAGTTTCTAGCTAAAATTTGATGGTTTCGTTGCACTTTCCGAGCCCGTAGGGTATCTGATTGGCTTAAAAGTACAAGAAAACACTTCAAAAGTGACGTTTCTGAAGAATTTTAACAGTTTTCTTGTATCTACGAACGCCAGAATGCATAAAATTGACCTAAACGTCTCCTTTTCCTATTCTGAGTCGATTCTGCATGCTTTAAGTGTGCTTGGTGGCTCAGAACCATCAAAAAAACGTTGAAATATAGTTCAAATTCAATAAAAATCGACAAAAATACAGTTTCTAGCTAAAATTTGATGGTTTCGTTGCACTTTCCGAGCCCGTAGGTTATCTGATTGGCTTAAAAGTACAAGAAAACACCTCAAAAGTGACGTTTCTGAAGAATTTTAACAGTTTTCTTGTATCTACGAACGCCAGAATGCATAAAATTGACCTAAACGTCTCCTTTTCCTATTCTGAGTCGATTCTGCATGCTTTAAGTGTGTTTGGTGGCTCAGAACCATCAAAAAACGTTGAAATATAGTTCAAATTCAATAAAAATCGACAAAAATACAGTTTCTAGCTAAAATTTGATGGTTTCGTTGCACTTTCCGAGCCCGTAGGGTATCTGATTGGCTTAAAAGTACAAGAAAACACTTCAAAAGTGACGTTTCTGAAGAACTTTAACAGTTTTCTTGTATCTACGAACGCCAGAATGCATAAAATTGACCTAAACGTCTCCTTTTCCTATTCTGAGTCGATTCTGCATGCTTTAAGTGTGTTTGGTGGCTCAGAACCATCAAAAAACGTTGAAATATAGTTCAAATTCAATAAAAATCGACAAAAATACAGTTTCTAGCTAAAATTTGATGGTTTCGTTGCACTTTCCGAGCCCGTAGGGTATCTGATTGGCTTAAAAGTACAACAAAACACTTCAAAAGTGACGTTTCTGAAGAATTTTAACAGTTTTCTTGTATCTACGAACGCCAGAATGCATAAAATTGACCTAAACGTCTCCTTTTCCTATTCTGAGTCGATTCTGCATGCTTTAAGTGTGTTTGGTGGCTCAGAACCATCAAAAAACGTTGAATATAGTTAATCAAATATCATAAAAATCGACAAAAATACAGTTTCTAGCTAAAATTTGATGGTTTCGTTGCACTTTCCGAGCCCGTAGGTTATCTGATTGGCTTAAAAGCACAAGAAAACACTTCAAAAGTGACGTTTCTGAAGAATTTTAACAGTTTTCTTGTATCTACGAACGCCAGAATGCATAAAATTGACCTAAACGTCTCCTTTTCCTATTCTGAGTCGATTCTGCATGCTTTAAGTGTGTTTGGTGGCTCAGAACCATCAAAAAACGTTGAAATATAGTTCAAATTCAATAAAAATCGACAAAAATACAGTTTCTAGCTAAAATTTGATGGTTTCGTTGCACTTTCCGAGCCCGTAGGGTATCTGATTGGCTTAAAAGTACAAGAAAACACTTCAAAAGTGACGTTTCTGAAGAATTTTAACAGTTTTCTTGTATCTACGAACGCCAGAATGCATAAAATTGACCTAAACGTCTCCTTTTCCTATTCTGAGTCGATTCTGCATGCTTTAAGTGTGCTTGGTGGCTCAGAACCATCAAAAAACGTTGAAATATAGTTCAAATTCAATAAAAATCGACAAAAATACAGTTTCTAGCTAAAATTTGATGGTTTCGTTGCACTTTCCGAGCCCGTAGGGTATCTGATTGGCTTAAAAGTACAAGAAAACACTTCAAAAGTGACGTTTCTGAAGAATTTTAACAGTTTTCTTGTATCTACGAACGCCAGAATGCATAAAATTGACCTAAACGTCTCCTTTTCCTATTCTGAGTCGATTCTGCATGCTTTAAGTGTGTTTGGTGGCTCAGAACCATCAAAAAACGTTGAAATATAGTTCAAATTCAATAAAAATCGACAAAAATACAGTTTCTAGCTAAAATTTGATGGTTTCGTTGCACTTTCCGAGCCCGTAGGGTATCTGATTGGCTTAAAAGTACAAGAAAACACTTCAAAAGTGACGTTTCTGAAGAATTTTAACAGTTTTCTTGTATCTACGAACGCCAGAATGCATAAAATTGACCTAAACGTCTCCTTTTCCTATTCTGAGTCGATTCTGCATGCTTTAAGTGTGTTTGGTGGCTCAGAACCATCAAAAAACGTTGAAATATAGTTCAAATTCAATAAAAATCGACAAATATACAGTTTCTAGCTAAAATTTGATGGTTTCGTTGCACTTTCCGAGCCCGTAGGGTATCTGATTGGCTTAAAAGTACAAGAAAACACTTCAAAAGTGACGTTTCTGAAGAATTTTAACAGTTTTCTTGTATCTACGAACGCCAGAATGCATAAAATTGACCTAAACGTCTCCTTTTCCTATTCTGAGTCGATTCTGCATGCTTTAAGTGTGTTTGGTGGCTCAGAACCATCAAAAAACGTTGAAATATAGTTCAAATTCAATAAAAATCGACAAAAATACAGTTTCTAGCTAAAATTTGATGGTTTCGTTGCACTTTCCGAGCCCGTAGGGTATCTGATTGGCTTAAAAGTACAAGAAAACACTTCAAAAGTGACGTTTCTGAAGAATTTTAACAGTTTTCTTGTATCTACGAACGCCAGAATGCATAAAATTGACCTAAACGTCTCCTTTTCCTATTCTGAGTCGATTCTGCATGCTTTAAGTGTGTTTGGTGGCTCAGAACCATCAAAAAACGTTGAAATATAGTTCAAATTCAATAAAAATCGACAAAAATACAGTTTCTAGCTAAAATTTGATGGTTTCGTTGCACTTTCCGAGCCCGTAGGGTATCTGATTGGCTTAAAAGTACAAGAAAACACTTCAAAAGTGACGTTTCTGAAGAATTTTAACAGTTTTCTTGTATCTACGAACGCCAGAATGCATAAAATTGACCTAAACGTCTCCTTTTCCTATTCTGAGTCGATTCTGCATGCTTTAAGTGTGTTTGGTGGCTCAGAACCATCAAAAAACGTTGAAATATAGTTCAAATTCAATAAAAATCGACAAAAATACAGTTTCTAGCTAAAATTTGATGGTTTCGTTGCACTTTCCGAGCCCGTTGGGTATCTGATTGGCTTAAAAGTACAAGAAAACACTTCAAAAGTGACGTTTCTGAAGAATTTTAACAGTTTTCTTGTATCTACGAACGCCAGAATGCATAAAATTGACCTAAACGTCTCCTTTTCCTATTCTGAGTCGATTCTGCATGCTTTAAGTGTGTTTGGTGGCTCAGAACCATCAAAAAACGTTGAAATATAGTTCAAATTCAATAAAAATCGACAAAAATACAGTTTCTAGCTAAAATTTGATGGTTTCGTTGCACTTTCCGAGCCCGTAGAGTATCTGATTGGCTTAAAAGTACAAGAAAACAGTTCAAAAGTGACGTTTCTGAAGAATTTTAACAGTTTTCTTGTATCTACGAACGCCAGAATGCATTAAATTGACCTAAACGTCTCCTTTTCCTATTCTGAGTCGATTCTGCATGCTTTAAGTGTGTTTGGTGGCTCAGAACCATCAAAAAACGTTGAAATATAGTTCAAATTCAATAAAAATCGACAAAAATACAGCTTCTAGCTAAAATTTGATGGTTTCGTTGCACTTTCCGAGCCCGTAGGGTATCTGATTGGCTTAAAAGTACAAGAAAACACTTCAAAAGTGACGTTTCTGAAGAATTTTAACAGTTTTCTTGTATCTACGAACGCCAGAATGCATAAAATTGACCTAAACGTCTCCTTTTCCTTTTCTGAGTCGATTCTGCATGCTTTAAGTGTGTTTGGTGGCTCAGAACCATCAAAAAACGTTGAAATATAGTTCAAATTCAATAAAAATCGACAAAAATACGGTTTCTAGCTAAAATTTGATGGTTTCGTTGCACTTTCCGAGCCCGTAGGGTATCTGATTGGCTTAAAAGTACAAGAAAACACTTCAAAAGTGACGTTTCTGAAGAATTTTAACAGTTTTCTTGTATCTACGAAAGCCAGAATGCATAAAATTGACCTAAACGTCTCCTTTTCCTATTCTGAGTCGATTCTGCATGCTTTAAGTGTGTTTGGTGGCTCAGAACCATCAAAAAAACGTTGAAATATAGTTCAAATTCAATAAAAATCGACAAAAATACAGTTTCTAGCTAAAATTTGATGGTTTCGTTGCACTTTCCGAGCCCGTAGGGTATCTGATTGGCTTAAAAGTACAAGAAAACACTTCAAAAGTGACGTTTCTGAAGAATTTTAACAGTTTTCTTGTATCTACGAACGCCAGAATGCATAAAATTGACCTAAACGTCTCCTTTTCCTATTCTGAGTCGATTCTGCATGCTTTAAGTGTGTTTGGTGGCTCAGAACCATCAAAAAACGTTGAAATATAGTTCAAATTCAATAAAAATCGACAAAAATACAGTTTCTAGCTAAAATTTGATGGTTTCGTTGCACTTTCCGAGCCCGTAGGGTATCTGATTGGCTTAAAAGTACAAGAAAACACTTCAAAAGTGACGTTTCTGAAGAATTTTAACAGTTTTCTTGTATCTACGAACGCCAGAATGCATAAAATTGACCTAAACGTCTCCTTTTCCTATTCTGAGTCGATTCTGCATGCTTTAAGTGTGTTTGGTGGCTCAGAACCATCAAAAAACGTTGAAATATAGTTCAAATTCAATAAAAATCGACAAAAATACAGTTTCTAGCTAAAATTTGATGGTTTCGTTGCACTTTCCGAGCCCGTAGGGTATCTGATTGGCTTAAAAGTACAAGAAAACACTTCAAAAGTGACGTTTCTGAAGAATTTTAACAGTTTTCTTGTATCTACGAACGCCAGAATGCATAAAATTGACCTAAACGTCTCCTTTTCCTATTCTGAGACGATTCTGCATGCTTTAAGTGTGTTTGGTGGCTCAGAACCATCAAAAAACGTTGAAATATAGTTCAAATTCAATAAAAATCGACAAAAATACAGTTTCTAGCTAAAATTTGATGGTTTCGTTGCACTTTCCGAGCCCGTAGGGTATCTGATTGGCTTAAAAGTACAAGAAAACACTTCAAAAGTGACGTTTCTGAAGAATTTTAACAGTTTTCTTGTATCTACGAACGCCAGAATGCATAAAATTGACCTAAACGTCTCCTTTTCCTATTCTGAGTCGATTCTGCATGCTTTAAGTGTGTTTGGTGGCTCAGAACCATCAAAAAACGTTGAAATATAGTTCAAATTCAATAAAAATCGACAAAAATACAGTTTCTAGCTAAAATTTGATGGTTTCGTTGCACTTTCCGAGCCCGTAGGGTATCTGATTGGCTTAAAAGTACAAGAAAACACTTCAAAAGTGACGTTTCTGAAGAATTTTAACAGTTTTCTTGTATCTACGAACGCCAGAATGCATAAAATTGACCTAAACGTCTCCTTTTCCTATTCTGAGTCGATTCTGCATGCTTTAAGTGTGTTTGGTGGCTCAGAACCATCAAAAAACGTTGAAATATAGTTCAAATTCAATAAAAATCGACAAAAATACAGTTTCTAGCTAAAATTTGATGGTTTCGTTGCACTTTCCGAGCCCGTAGGGTATCTGATTGGCTTAAAAGTACAAGAAAACACTTCAAAAGTGACGTTTCTGAAGAATTTTAACAGTTTTCTTGTATCTACGAACGCCAGAATGCATAAAATTGACCTAAACGTCTCCTTTTCCTATTCTGAGTCGATTCTGCATGCTTTAAGTGTGTTTGGTGGCTCAGAACCATCAAAAAACGTTGAAATATTGTTCAAATTCAATAAAAATCGACAAAAATACAGTTTCTAGCTAAAATTTGATGGTTTCGTTGCACTTTCCGAGCCCGTAGGGTATCTGATTGGCTTAAAAGTACAAGAAAACACTTCAAAAGTGACGTTTCTGAAGAATTTTAACAGTTTTCTTGTATCTACGAACGCCAGAATGCATAAAATTGACCTAAACGTCTCCTTTTCCTATTCTGAGTCGATTCTGCATGCTTTAAGTGTGTTTGGTGGCTCAGAACCATCAAAAAACGTTGAAATATAGTTCAAATTCAATAAAAATCGACAAAAATACAGTTTCTAGCTAAAATTTGATGGTTTCGTTGCACTTTCCGAGCCCGTAGGGTATCTGATTGGCTTAAAAGTACAAGAAAACACTTCAAAAGTGACGTTTCTGAAGAATTTTAACAGTTTTCTTGTATCTACGAACGCCAGAATGCATAAAATTGACCTAAACGTCTCCTTTTCCTATTCTGAGTCGATTCTGCATGCTTTAAGTGTGTTTGGTGGCTCAGAACCATCAAAAAACGTTGAAATATAGTTCAAATTCAATAAAAATCGACAAAAATACAGTTTCTAGCTAAAATTTGATGGTTTCGTTGCACTTTCCGAGCCCGTAGGGTATCTGATTGGCTTAAAAGTACAAGAAAACACTTCAAAAGTGACGTTTCTGAAGAATTTTAACAGTTTTCTTGTATCTACGAACGCCCAGAATGCATAAAATTGACCTAAACGTCTCCTTTTCCTATTCTGAGTCGATTCTGCATGCTTTAAGTGTGTTTGGTGGCTCAGAACCATCAAAAAACGTTGAAATATAGTTCAAATTCAATAAAAATCGACAAAAATACAGTTTCTAGCTAAAATTTGATGGTTTCGTTGCACTTTCCGAGCCCGTAGGGTATCTGATTGGCTTAAAAGTACAAGAAAACACTTCAAAAGTGACGTTTCTGAAGAATTTTAACAGTTTTCTTGTATCTACGAACGCCAGAATGCATAAAATTGACCTAAACGTCTCCTTTTCCTATTCTGAGTCGATTCTGCATGCTTTAAGTGTGTTTGGTGGCTCAGAACCATCAAAAAACGTTGAAATATAGTTCAAATTCAATAAAAATCGACAAAAATACGGTTTCTAGCTAAAATTTGATGGTTTCGTTGCACTTTCCGAGCCCGTAGGGTATCTGATTGGCTTAAAAGTACAAGAAAACACTTCAAAAGTGACGTTTCTGAAGAATTTTAACAGTTTTCTTGTATCTACGAACGCCAGAATGCATAAAATTGACCTAAACGTCTCCTTTTCCTATTCTGAGTCGATTCTGCATGCTTTAAGTGTGTTTGGTGGCTCAGAACCATCAAAAAACGTTGAAATATAGTTCAAATTCAATAAAAATCGACAAAAATACAGTTTCTAGCTAAAATTTGATGGTTTCGTTGCACTTTCCGAGCCCGTAGGGTATCTGATTGGCTTAAAAGTACAAGAAAACACTTCAAAAGTGACGTTTCTGAAGAATTTTAACAGTTTTCTTGTATCTACGAACGCCAGAATGCATAAAATTGACCTAAACGTCTCCTTTTCCTATTCTGAGTCGATTCTGCATGCTTTAAGTGTGTTTGGTGGTTCAGAACCATCAAAAAACGTTGAAATATAGTTCAAATTCAATAAAAATCGACAAAAATACAGTTTCTAGCTAAAATTTGATGGTTTCGTTGCACTTTCCGAGCCCGTAGGGTATCTGATTGGCTTAAAAGTACAAGAAAACACTTCAAAAGTGACGTTTCTGAAGAATTTTAACAGTTTTCTTGTATCTACGAACGCCAGAATGCATAAAATTGACCTAAACGTCTCCTTTTCCTATTTTGAGTCGATTCTGCATGCTTTAAGTGTGTTTGGTGGCTCAGAACCATCAAAAAACGTTGAAATATAGTTCAAATTCAATAAAAATCGACAAAAATACAGTTTCTAGCTAAAATTTGATGGTTTCGTTGCACTTTCCGAGCCCGTAGGGTATCTGATTGGCTTAAAAGTACAAGAAAACACTTCAAAAGTGACGTTTCTGAAGAATTTTAACAGTTTTCTTGTATCTACGAACGCCAGAATGCATAAAATTGACCTAAACGTCTCCTTTTCCTATTCTGAGTCGATTCTGCATGCTTTAAGTGTGTTTGGTGGCTCAGAACCATCAAAAAACGTTGAAATATAGTTCAAATTCAATAAAAATCGACAAAAATACGGTTTCTAGCTAAAATTTGATGGTTTCGTTGCACTTTCCGAGCCCGTAGGGTATCTGATTGGCTTAAAAGTACAAGAAAACACTTCAAAAGTGACGTTTCTGAAGAATTTTAACAGTTTTCTTGTATCTACGAACGCCAGAATGCATAAAATTGACCTAAACGTCTCCTTTTCCTATTCTGAGTCGATTCTGCATGCTTTAAGTGTGTTTGGTGGCTCAGAACCATCAAAAAACGTTGAAATATAGTTCAAATTCAATAAAAATCGACAAAAATACAGTTTCTAGCTAAAATTTGATGGTTTCGTTGCACTTTCCGAGCCCGTAGGGTATCTGATTGGCTTAAAAGTACAAGAAAACACTTCAAAAGTGACGTTTCTGAAGAATTTTAACAGTTTTCTTGTATCTACGAACGCCAGAATGCATAAAATTGACCTAAACGTCTCCTTTTCCTATTCTGAGTCGATTCTGCATGCTTTAAGTGTGTTTGGTGGCTCAGAACCATCAAAAAACGTTGAAATATAGTTCAAATTCAATAAAAATCGACAAAAATACAGTTTCTAGCTAAAATTTGATGGTTTCGTTGCACTTTCCGAGCCCGTAGGGTATCTGATTGGCTTAAAAGTACAAGAAAACACTTCAAAAGTGACGTTTCTGAAGAATTTTAACAGTTTTCTTGTATCTACGAACGCCAGAATGCATAAAATTGACCTAAACGTCTCCTTTTCCTATTCTGAGTCGATTCTGCATGCTTTAAGTGTGTTTGGTGGCTCAGAACCATCAAAAAACGTTGAAATATAGTTCAAATTCAATAAAAATCGACAAAAATACAGTTTCTAGCTAAAATTTGATGGTTTCGTTGCACTTTCCGAGCCCGTAGGGTATCTGATTGGCTTAAAAGTACAAGAAAACACTTCAAAAGTGACGTTTCTGAAGAATTTTAACAGTTGTCTTGTATCTACGAACGCCAGAATGCATAAAATTGACCTAAACTTCTCCTTTTCCTATTCTGAGTCGATTCTGCATGCTTTAAGTGTGTTTGGTGGCTCAGAACCATCAAAAAACGTTGAAATATAGTTCAAATTCAATAAAAATCGACAAAAATACAGTTTCTAGCTAAAATTTGATGGTTTCGTTGCACTTTCCGAGCCCGTAGTGTATCTGATTGGCTTAAAAGTACAAGAAAACACTTCAAAAGTGACGTTTCTGAAGAATTTTAACAGTTTTCTTGTATCTACGAACGCCAGAATGCATAAAATTGACCTAAACGTCTCCTTTTCCTATTCTGAGTCGATTCTGCATGCTTTAAGTGTGTTTGGTGGCTCAGAACCATCAAAAAACGTTGAAATATAGTTCAAATTCAATAAAAATCGACAAAAATACAGTTTCTAGCTAAAATTTGATGGTTTCGTTGCACTTTCCGAGCCCGTAGGGTATCTGATTGGCTTAAAAGTACAAGAAAACACTTCAAAAGTGACGTTTCTGAAGAATTTTAACAGTTTTCTTGTATCTACGAACGCCAGAATGCATTAAATTGACCTAAACGTCTCCTTTTCCTATTCTGAGTCGATTCTGCATGCTTTAAGTGTGTTTGGTGGCTCAGAACCATCAAAAAACGTTGAAATATAGTTCAAATTCAATAAAAATCGACAAAAATACAGTTTCTAGCTAAAATTTGATGGTTTCGTTGCACTTTCCGAGCCCGTAGGGTATCTGATTGGCTTAAAAGTACAAGAAAACACTTCAAAAGTGACGTTTCTGAAGAATTTTAACAGTTTTCTTGTATCTACGAACGCCAGAATGCATAAAATTGTCCTAAACGTCTCCTTTTCCTATTCTGAGTCGATTCTGCATGCTTTAAGTGTGTTTGGTGGCTCAGAACCATCAAAAAACGTTGAAATATAGTTCAAATTCAATAAAAATCGACAAAAATACAGTTTCTAGCTAAAATTTGATGGTTTCGTTGCACTTTCCGAGCCCGTAGGGTATCTGATTGGCTTAAAAGTACAAGAAAACACTTCAAAAGTGACGTTTCTGAAGAATTTTAACAGTTTTCTTGTATCTACGAACGCCAGAATGCATAAAATTGACCTAAACGTCTCCTTTTCCTATTCTGAGTCGATTCTGCATGCTTTAAGTGTGTTTGGTGGCTCAGAACCATCAAAAAACGTTGAAATATAGTTCAAATTCAATAAAAATCGACAAAAATACAGTTTCTAGCTAAAATTTGATGGTTTCGTTGCACTTTCCGAGCCCGTTGGGTATCTGATTGGCTTAAAAGTACAAGAAAACACTTCAAAAGTGACGTTTCTGAAGAATTTTAACAGTTTTCTTGTATCTACGAACGCCAGAATGCATAAAATTGACCTAAACGTCTCCTTTTCCTATTCTGAGTCGATTCTGCATGCTTTAAGTGTGTTTGGTGGCTCAGAACCATCAAAAAACGTTGAAATATAGTTCAAATTCAATAAAAATCGACAAAAATACAGTTTCTAGCTAAAATTTGATGGTTTCGTTGCACTTTCCGAGCCCGTAGGGTATCTGATTGGCTTAAAAGTACAAGAAAACACTTCAAAAGTGACGTTTCTGAAGAATTTTAACAGTTTTCTTGTATCTACGAACGCCAGAATGCATAAAATTGACCTAAACGTCTCCTTTTCCTATTCTGAGTCGATTCTGCATGCTTTAAGTGTGTTTGGTGGCTCAGAACCATAAAAAAACGTTGAAATATAGTTCAAATTCAATAAAAATCTACAAAAATACAGTTTCTAGCTAAAATTTGATGGTTTCGTTGCACTTTCCGAGCCCGTAGGGTATCTGATTGGCTTAAAAGTACAAGAAAACACTTCAAAAGTGACGTTTCTGAAGAATTTTAACAGTTTTCTTGTATCTACGAACGCCAGAATGGATAAAATTGACCTAAACGTCTCCTTTTCCTATTCTGAGTCGATTCTGCATGCTTTAAGTGTGTTTGGTGGCTCAGAACCATCAAAAAACGTTGAAATATAGTTCAAATTCAATAAAAATCGACAAAAATACAGTTTCTAGCTAAAATTTGATGGTTTCGTTGCACTTTCCGAGCCCGTAGGGTATCTGATTGGCTTAAAAGTACAAGAAAACACTTCAAAAGTGACGTTTCTGAAGAATTTTAACAGTTTTCTTGTATCTACGAACGCCAGAATGCATAAAATTGACCTAAACGTCTCCTTTTCCTATTCTGAGTCGATTCTGCATGCTTTAAGTATGTTTGGTGGCTCAGAACCATCAAAAAACGTTGAAATATAGTTCAAATTCAATAAAAATCGACAAAAATACAGTTTCTAGCTAAAATTTGATGGTTTCGTTGCACTTTCCGAGCCCGTAGGGTATCTGATTGGCTTAAAAGTACAAGAAAACACTTCAAAAGTGACGTTTCTGAAGAATTTTAACAGTTTTCTTGTATCTACGAACGCCAGAATGCATAAAATTGACCTAAACGTCTCCTTTTCCTATTCTGAGTCGATTCTGCATGCTTTAAGTGTGTTTGGTGGCTCAGAACCATCAAAAAACGTTGAAATATAGTTCAAATTCAATTAAAATCGACAAAAATACAGTTTCTAGCTAAAATTTGATGGTTTCGTTGCACTTTCCGAGCCCGTAGGGTATCTGATTGGCTTAAAAGTACAAGAAAACACTTCAAAAGTGACGTTTCTGAAGAATTTTAACAGTTTTCTTGTATCTACGAACGCCAGAATGCATAAAATTGACCTAAACGTCTCCTTTTCCTATTCTGAGTCGATTCTGCATGCTTTAAGTGTGTTTGGTGGCTCAGAACCATCAAAAAACGTTGAAATATAGTTCAAATTCAATAAAAATCGACAAAAATACAGTTTCTAGCTAAAATTTGATGGTTTCGTTGCACTTTCCGAGCCCGTTGGGTATCTGATTGGCTTAAAAGTACAAGAAAACACTTCAAAAGTGACGTTTCTGAAGAATTTTAACAGTTTTCTTGTATCTACGAACGCCAGAATGCATAAAATTGACCTAAACGTCTCCTTTTTCCTATTCTGAGTCGATTCTGCATGCTTTAAGTGTGTTTGGTGGCTCAGAACCATCAAAAAACGTTGAAATATAGTTCAAATTCAATAAAAATCGACAAAAATACAGTTTCTAGCTAAAATTTGATGGTTTCGTTGCACTTTCCGAGCCCGTAGGGTATCTGATTGGCATAAAAGTACAAGAAAGCACTTCAAAAGTGATGTTTCTGAAGAATTTTAACAGTTTTCTTGTATCTACGAACGCCAGAATGCATAAAATTGACCTAAACGTCTCCTTTTCCTATTCTGAGTCGATTCTGCATGCTTTAAGTGTGTTTGGTGGCTTAGAACCATCAAAAAACGTTGAAATATAGTTCAAATTCAATAAAAATCGACAAAAATACAGTTTCTAGCTAAAATTTGATGGTTTCGTTGCACTTTCCGAGCCCGTAGGGTATCTGATTGGCTTAAAAGTACAAGAAAACACTTCAAAAGTGACGTTTCTGAAGAATTTTAACAGTTTTCTTGTGTCTACGAACGCCAGAATGCATAAAATTGACCTAAACGTCTCCTTTTCCTATTCTGAGTCGATTCTGCATGCTTTAAGCGTGTTTGGTGGCTCAGAACCATCAAAAAACGTTGAAATATAGTTCAAATTCAATAAAAATCGACAAAAATACAGTTTCTAGCTAAAATTTGATGGTTTCGTTGCACTTTCCGAGCCCGTAGGGTATCTGATTGGCTTAAAAGTACAAGAAAACACTTCAAAAGTGACGTTTCTGAAGAATTTTAACAGTTTTCTTGTGTCTACGAACGCCAGAATGCATAAAATTGACCTAAACGTCTCCTTTTCCTATTCTGAGTCGATTCTGCATGCTTTAAGTGTGTTTGGTGGCTCAGAACCATCAAAAAACGTTGAAATATAGTTCAAATTCAATAAAAATCGACAAAAATACAGTTTCTAGCTAAAATTTGATGGTTTCGTTGCACTTTCCGAGCCCGTAGGGTATCTGATTGGCTTAAAAGTACAAGAAAACACTTCAAAAGTGACGTTTCTGAAGAATTTTAACAGTTTTCTTGTATCTACGAACGCCAGAATGCATAAAATTGACCTAAACGTCTCCTTTTCCTATTCTGAGTCGATTCTGAATGCTTTAAGTTTGTTTGGTGGCTCAGAACCATCAAAAAACGTTGAAATATAGTTCAAATTCAATAAAAATCGACAAAAGTACAGTTTCTAGCTAAAATTTGATGGTTTCGTTGCACTTTCCGAGCCCGCAGGGTATCTGATTGGCTTAAAAGTACAAGAAAACACTTCAAAAGTGACGTTTCTGAAGAATTTTAACAGTTTTCTTGTATCTACGAACGCCAGAATGCATAAAATTGACCTAAACGTCTCCTTTTCCTATTCTGAGTCGATTCTGCATGCTTTAAGTGTGTTTGGTGGCTCAGAACCATCAAAAAACGTTGAAATATAGTTCAAATTCAATAAAAATCGACAAAAATACAGTTTCTAGCTAAAATTTGATGGTTTCGTTGCACTTTCCGAGCCCGTAGGGTATCTGATTGGCTTAAAAGTACAAGAAAACACTTCAAAAGTGACGTTTCTGAAGAATTTTAACAGTTTTCTTGTATCTACGAACGCCAGAATGCATAAAATTGACCTAAACGTCTCCTTTTCCTATTCTGAGTCGATTCTGCATGCTTTAAGTGTGTTTGGTGGCTCAGAACCATCAAAAAACGTTGAAATATAGTTCAAATTCAATAAAAATCGACAAAAATACAGTTTCTAGCTAAAATTTGATGGTTTCGTTGCACTTTCCGAGCCCGTAGGGTATCTGATTGGCTTAAAAGTACAAGAAAACACTTCAAAAGTGACGTTTCTGAAGAATTTTAACAGTTTTCTTGTATCTACGAACGCCAGAATGCATAAAATTGACCTAAACGTCTCCTTTTCCTATTCTGAGTCGATTCTGCATGCTTTAAGTGTGTTTGGTGGCTCAGAACCATAAAAAAACGTTGAAATATAGTTCAAATTCAATGAAAATCTACAAAAATACAGTTTCTAGCTAAAATTTGATGGTTTCGTTGCACTTTCCGAGCCCGTAGGGTATCTGATTGGCTTAAAAGTACAAGAAAACACTTCAAAAGTGACGTTTCTGAAGAATTTTAACAGTTTTCTTGTATCTACGAACGCCAGAATGGATAAAATTGACCTAAACGTCTCCTTTTCCTATTCTGAGTCGATTCTGCATGCTTTAAGTGTGTTTGGTGGCTCAGAACCATCAAAAAACGTTGAAATATAGTTCAAATTCAATAAAAATCGACAAAAATACAGTTTCTAGCTAAAATTTGATGGTTTCGTTGCACTTTCCGAGCCCATAGGGTATCTGATTGGCTTAAAAGTACAAGAAAACACTTCAAAAGTGACGTTTCTGAAGAATTTTAACAGTTTTCTTGTGTCTACGAACGCCAGAATGCATAAAATTGACCTAAACGTCTCCTTTTCCTATTCTGAGTCGATTCTGCATGCTTTAAGCGTGTTTGGTGGCTCAGAACCATCAAAAAACGTTGAAATATAGTTCAAATTCAATAAAAATCGACAAAAATACAGTTTCTAGCTAAAATTTGATGGTTTCGTTGCACTTTCCGAGCCCGTAGGGTATCTGATTGGCTTAAAAGTACAAGAAAACACTTCAAAAGTGACGTTTCTGAAGAATTTTAACAGTTTTCTTGTGTCTACGAACGCCAGAATGCATAAAATTGACCTAAACGTCTCCTTTTCCTATTCTGAGTCGATTCTGCATGCTTTAAGTGTGTTTGGTGGCTCAGAACCATCAAAAAACGTTGAAATATAGTTCAAATTCAATAAAAATCGACAAAAATACAGTTTCTAGCTAAAATTTGATGGTTTCGTTGCACTTTCCGAGCCCGTAGGGTATCTGATTGGCTTAAAAGTACAAGAAAACACTTCAAAAGTGACGTTTCTGAAGAATTTTAACAGTTTTCTTGTATCTACGAACGCCAGAATGCATAAAATTGACCTAAACGTCTCCTTTTCCTATTCTGAGTCGATTCTGAATGCTTTAAGTGTGTTTGGTGGCTCAGAACCATCAAAAAACGTTGAAATATAGTTCAAATTCAATAAAAATCGACAAAAGTACAGTTTCTAGCTAAAATTTGATGGTTTCGTTGCACTTTCCGAGCCCGTAGGGTATCTGATTGGCTTAAAAGTACAAGAAAACACTTCAAAAGTGACGTTTCTGAAGAATTTTAACAGTTTTCTTGTATCTACGAACGTCAGAATGCATAAAATTGACCTAAACGTCTCCTTTTCCTATTCTGAGTCGATTCTGCATGCTTTAAGTGTGTTTGGTGGCTCAGAACCATCAAAAAACGTTGAAATATAGTTCAAATTCAATAAAAATCGACAAAAATACAGTTTCTAGCTAAAATTTGATGGTTTCGTTGCACTTTCCGAGCCCGTAGGGTATCTGATTGGCTTAAAAGTACAAGAAAACACTTCAAAAGTGACGTTTCTGAAGAATTTTAACAGTTTTCTTGTATCTACGAACGCCAGAATGCATAAAATTGACCTAAACGTCTCCTTTTCCTATTCTGAGTCGATTCTGCATGCTTTAAGTGTGTTTGGTGGCTCAGAACCATCAAAAAACGTTGAAATATAGTTCAAATTCAATAAAAATCGACAAAAATACAGTTTCTAGCTAAAATTTGATGGTTTCGTTGCACTTTCCGAGCCCGTAGGGTATCTGATTGGCTTAAAAGTACAAGAAAACACTTCAAAAGTGACGTTTCTGAAGAATTTTAACAGTTTTCTTGTATCTACGAACGCCAGAATGCATAAAATTGACCTAAACGTCTCCTTTTCCTATTCTGAGTCGATTCTGCATGCTTTAAGTGTGTTTGGTGGCTCAGAACCATAAAAAAACGTTGAAATATAGTTCAAATTCAATGAAAATCTACAAAAATACAGTTTCTAGCTAAAATTTGATGGTTTCGTTGCACTTTCCGAGCCCGTAGGGTATCTGATTGGCTTAAAAGTACAAGAAAACACTTCAAAAGTGACGTTTCTGAAGAATTTTAACAGTTTTCTTGTATCTACGAACGCCAGAATGGATAAAATTGACCTAAACGTCTCCTTTTCCTATTCTGAGTCGATTCTGCATGCTTTAAGTGTGTTTGGTGGCTCAGAACCATCAAAAAACGTTGAAATATAGTTCAAATTCAATAAAAATCGACAAAAATACAGTTTCTAGCTAAAATTTGATGGTTTCGTTGCACTTTCCGAGCCCGTAGGGTATCTGATTGGCTTAAAAGTACAAGAAAACACTTCAAAAGTGACGTTTCTGAAGAATTTTAACAGTTTTCTTGTATCTACGAACGCCAGAATGCATAAAATTGACCTAAACGTCTCCTTTTCCTATTCTGAGTCGATTCTGCATGCTTTAAGTATGTTTGGTGGCTCAGAACCATCAAAAAACGTTGAAATATAGTTCAAATTCAATAAAAATCGACAAAAATACAGTTTCTAGCTAAAATTTGATGGTTTCGTTGCACTTTCCGAGCCCGTAGGGTATCTGATTGGCTTAAAAGTACAAGAAAACACTTCAAAAGTGACGTTTCTGAAGAATTTTAACAGTTTTCTTGTATCTACGAACGCCAGAATGCATAAAATTGACCTAAACGTCTCCTTTTCCTATTCTGAGTCGATTCTGCATGCTTTAAGTGTGTTTGGTGGCTCAGAACCATCAAAAAACGTTGAAATATAGTTCAAATTCAATTAAAATCGACAAAAATACAGTTTCTAGCTAAAATTTGATGGTTTCGTTGCACTTTCCGAGCCCGTAGGGTATCTGATTGGCTTAAAAGTACAAGAAAACACTTCAAAAGTGACGTTTCTGAAGAATTTTAACAGTTTTCTTGTATCTACGAACGCCAGAATGCATAAAATTGACCTAAACGTCTCCTTTTCCTATTCTGAGTCGATTCTGCATGCTTTAAGTGTGTTTGGTGGCTCAGAACCATCAAAAAACGTTGAAATATAGTTCAAATTCAATAAAAATCGACAAAAATACAGTTTCTAGCTAAAATTTGATGGTTTCGTTGCACTTTCCGAGCCCGTTGGGTATCTGATTGGCTTAAAAGTACAAGAAAACACTTCAAAAGTGACGTTTCTGAAGAATTTTAACAGTTTTCTTGTATCTACGAACGCCAGAATGCATAAAATTGACCTAAACGTCTCCTTTTTCCTATTCTGAGTCGATTCTGCATGCTTTAAGTGTGTTTGGTGGCTCAGAACCATCAAAAAACGTTGAAATATAGTTCAAATTCAATAAAAATCGACAAAAATACAGTTTCTAGCTAAAATTTGATGGTTTCGTTGCACTTTCCGAGCCCGTAGGGTATCTGATTGGCTTAAAAGTACAAGAAAACACTTCAAAAGTGACGTTTCTGAAGAATTTTAACAGTTTTCTTGTATCTACGAACGCCAGAATGCATAAAATTGACCTAAACGTCTCCTTTTCCTATTCTGAGTCGATTCTGCATGCTTTAAGTGTGTTTGGTGGCTCAGAACCATCAAAAAACGTTGAAATATAGTTCAAATTCAATAAAAATCGACAAAAATACAGTTTCTAGCTAAAATTTGATGGTTTCGTTGCACTTTCCGAGCCCGTAGGGTATCTGATTGGCTTAAAAGTACAAGAAAACACTTCAAAAGTGACGTTTCTGAAGAATTTTAACAGTTTTCTTGTATCTACGAACGCCAGAATGCATAAAATTGACCTAAACGTCTCCTTTTCCTATTCTGAGTCGATTCTGCATGCTTTAAGTGTGTTTGGTGGCTCAGAACCATCAAAAAACGTTGAAATATAGTTCAAATTCAATTAAAATCGACAAAAATACAGTTTCTAGCTAAAATTTGATGGTTTCGTTGCACTTTCCGAGCCCGTAGGGTATCTGATTGGCTTAAAAGTACAAGAAAACACTTCAAAAGTGACGTTTCTGAAGAATTTTAACAGTTTTCTTGTATCTACGAACGCCAGAATGCATAAAATTGACCTAAACGTCTCCTTTTCCTATTCTGAGTCGATTCTGCATGCTTTAAGTGTGTTTGGTGGCTCAGAACCCTCAAAAAACGTTGAAATATAGTTCAAATTCAATAAAAATCGACAAAAATACAGTTTCTAGCTAAAATTTGATGGTTTCGTTGCACTTTCCGAGCCCGTTGGGTATCTGATTGGCTTAAAAGTACAAGAAAACACTTCAAAAGTGACGTTTCTGAAGAATTTTAACAGTTTTCTTGTATCAACGAACGCCAGAATGCATAAAATTGACCTAAACGTCTCCTTTTTCCTATTCTGAGTCGATTCTGCATGCTTTAAGTGTGTTTGGTGGCTCAGAACCATCAAAAAACGTTGAAATATAGTTCAAATTCAATAAAAATCGACAAAAATACAGTTTCTAGCTAAAATTTGATGGTTTCGTTGCACTTTCCGAGCCCGTAGGGTGTCTGATTGGCTTAAAAGTACAAGAAAGCACTTTAAAAGTGATGTTTCTGAAGAATTTTAACAGTTTTCTTGTATCTACGAACGCCAGAATGCATAAAATTGACCTAAACGTCTCCTTTTCCTATTCTGAGTCGATTCTGCATGCTTTAAGTGTGTTTGGTGGCTTAGAACCATCAAAAAACGTTGAAATATAGTTCAAATTCAATAAAAATCGACAAAAATACAGTTTCTAGCTAAAATTTGATGGTTTCGTTGCACTTTCCGAGCCCGTAGGGTATCTGATTGGCTTAAAAGTACAAGAAAACACTTCAAAAGTGACGTTTCTGAAGAATTTTAACAGTTTTCTTGTGTCTACGAACGCCAGAATGCATAAAATTGACCTAAACGTCTCCTTTTCCTATTCTGAGTCGATTCTGCATGCTTTAAGCGTGTTTGGTGGCTCAGAACCATCAAAAAACGTTGAAATATAGTTCAAATTCAATAAAAATCGACAAAAATACAGTTTCTAGCTAAAATTTGATGGTTTCGTTGCACTTTCCGAGCCCGTAGGGTATCTGATTGGCTTAAAAGTACAAGAAAACACTTCAAAAGTGACGTTTCTGAAGAATTTTAACAGTTTTCTTGTATCTACGAACGCCAGAATGGATAAAATTGACCTAAACGTCTCCTTTTCCTATTCTGAGTCGATTCTGCATGCTTTAAGTGTGTTTGGTGGCTCAGAACCATCAAAAAACGTTGAAATATAGTTCAAATTCAATAAAAATCGACAAAAATACAGTTTCTAGCTAAAATTTGATGGTTTCGTTGCACTTTCCGAGCCCGTAGGGTATCTGATTGGCTTAAAAGTACAAGAAAACACTTCAAAAGTGACGTTTCTGAAGAATTTTAACAGTTTTCTTGTATCTACGAACGCCAGAATGCATAAAATTGACCTAAACGTCTCCTTTTCCTATTCTGAGTCGATTCTGCATGCTTTAAGTATGTTTGGTGGCTCAGAACCATCAAAAAACGTTGAAATATAGTTCAAATTCAATAAAAATCGACAAAAATACAGTTTCTAGCTAAAATTTGATGGTTTCGTTGCACTTTCCGAGCCCGTAGGGTATCTGATTGGCTTAAAAGTACAAGAAAACACTTCAAAAGTGACGTTTCTGAAGAATTTTAACAGTTTTCTTGTAGCTACGAACGCCAGAATGCATAAAATTGACCTAAACGTCTCCTTTTCCTATTCTGAGTCGATTCTGCATGCTTTAAGTGTGTTTGGTGGCTCAGAACCATCAAAAAACGTTGAAATATAGTTCAAATTCAATTAAAATCGACAAAAATACAGTTTCTAGCTAAAATTTGATGGTTTCGTTGCACTTTCCGAGCCCGTAGGGTATCTGATTGGCTTAAAAGTACAAGAAAACACTTCAAAAGTGACGTTTCTGAAGAATTTTAACAGTTTTCTTGTATCTACGAACGCCAGAATGCATAAAATTGACCTAAACGTCTCCTTTTCCTATTCTGAGTCGATTCTGCATGCTTTAAGTGTGTTTGGTGGCTCAGAACCATCAAAAAACGTTGAAATATAGTTCAAATTCAATAAAAATCGACAAAAATACAGTTTCTAGCTAAAATTTGATGGTTTCGTTGCACTTTCCGAGCCCGTTGGGTATCTGATTGGCTTAAAAGTACAAGAAAACACTTCAAAAGTGACGTTTCTGAAGAATTTTAACAGTTTTCTTGTATCTACGAACGCCAGAATGCATAAAATTGACCTAAACGTCTCCTTTTTCCTATTCTGAGTCGATTCTGCATGCTTTAAGTGTGTTTGGTGGCTCAGAACCATCAAAAAACGTTGAAATATAGTTCAAATTCAATAAAAATCGACAAAAATACAGTTTCTAGCTAAAATTTGATGGTTTCGTTGCACTTTCCGAGCCCGTAGGGTATCTGATTGGCTTAAAAGTACAAGAAAACACTTCAAAAGTGACGTTTCTGAAGAATTTTAACAGTTTTCTTGTATCTACGAACGCCAGAATGCATAAAATTGACCTAAACGTCTCCTTTTCCTATTCTGAGTCGATTCTGCATGCTTTAAGTGTGTTTGGTGGCTCAGAACCATCAAAAAACGTTGAAATATAGTTCAAATTCAATAAAAATCGACAAAAATACAGTTTCTAGCTAAAATTTGATGGTTTCGTTGCACTTTCCGAGCCCGTAGGGTATCTGATTGGCTTAAAAGTACAAGAAAACACTTCAAAAGTGACGTTTCTGAAGAATTTTAACAGTTTTCTTGTATCTACGAACGCCAGAATGCATAAAATTGACCTAAACGTCTCCTTTTCCTATTCTGAGTCGATTCTGCATGCTTTAAGTGTGTTTGGTGGCTCAGAACCATCAAAAAACGTTGAAATATAGTTCAAATTCAATTAAAATCGACAAAAATACAGTTTCTAGCTAAAATTTGATGGTTTCGTTGCACTTTCCGAGCCCGTAGGGTATCTGATTGGCTTAAAAGTACAAGAAAACACTTCAAAAGTGACGTTTCTGAAGAATTTTAACAGTTTTCTTGTATCTACGAACGCCAGAATGCATAAAATTGACCTAAACGTCTCCTTTTCCTATTCTGAGTCGATTCTGCATGCTTTAAGTGTGTTTGGTGGCTCAGAACCATCAAAAAACGTTGAAATATAGTTCAAATTCAATAAAAATCGACAAAAATACAGTTTCTAGCTAAAATTTGATGGTTTCGTTGCACTTTCCGAGCCCGTTGGGTATCTGATTGGCTTAAAAGTACAAGAAAACACTTCAAAAGTGACGTTTCTGAAGAATTTTAACAGTTTTCTTGTATCTACGAACGCCAGAATGCATAAAATTGACCTAAACGTCTACTTTTTCCTATTCTGAGTCGATTCTGCATGCTTTAAGTGTGTTTGGTGGCTCAGAACCATCAAAAAACGTTGAAATATAGTTCAAATTCAATAAAAATCGACAAAAATACAGTTTCTAGCTAAAATTTGATGGTTTCGTTGCACTTTCCGAGCCCGTAGGGTGTCTGATTGGCTTAAAAGTACAAGAAAGCACTTCAAAAGTGATGTTTCTGAAGAATTTTAACAGTTTTCTTGTATCTACGAACGCCAGAATGCATAAAATTGACCTAAACGTCTCCTTTTCCTATTCTGAGTCGATTCTGCATGCTTTAAGTGTGTTTGGTGGCTTAGAACCATCAAAAAACGTTGAAATATAGTTCAAATTCAATAAAAATCGACAAAAATACAGTTTCTAGCTAAAATTTGATGGTTTCGTTGCACTTTCCGAGCCCGTAGGGTATCTGATTGGCTTAAAAGTACAAGAAAACACTTCAAAAGTGACGTTTCTGAAGAATTTTAACAGTTTTCTTGTGTCTACGAACGCCAGAATGCATAAAATTGACCTAAACGTCTCCTTTTCCTATTCTGAGTCGATTCTGCATGCTTTAAGCGTGTTTGGTGGCTCAGAACCATCAAAAAACGTTGAAATATAGTTCAAATTCAATAAAAATCGACAAAAATACAGTTTCTAGCTAAAATTTGATGGTTTCGTTGCACTTTCCGAGCCCGTAGGGTATCTGATTGGCTTAAAAGTACAAGAAAACACTTCAAAAGTGACGTTTCTGAAGAATTTTAACATTTTTCTTGTGTCTACGAACGCCAGAATGCATAAAATTGACCTAAACGTCTCCTTTTCCTATTCTGAGTCGATTCTGCATGCTTTAAGTGTGTTTGGTGGCTCAGAACCATCAAAAAACGTTGAAATATAGTTCAAATTCAATAAAAATCGACAAAAATACAGTTTCTAGCTAAAATTTGATGGTTTCGTTGCACTTTCCGAGCCCGTAGGGTATCTGATTGGCTTAAAAGTACAAGAAAACACTTCAAAAGTGACGTTTCTGAAGAATTTTAACAGTTTTCTTGTATCTACGAACGCCAGAATGCATAAAATTGACCTAAACGTCTCCTTTTCCTATTCTGAGTCGATTCTGAATGCTTTAAGTTTGTTTGGTGGCTCAGAACCATCAAAAAACGTTGAAATATAGTTCAAATTCAATAAAAATCGACAAAAGTACAGTTTCTAGCTAAAATTTGATGGTTTCGTTGCACTTTCCGAGCCCGTAGGGTATCTGATTGGCTTAAAAGTACAAGAAAACACTTCAAAAGTGACGTTTCTGAAGAATTTTAACAGTTTTCTTGTATCTACGAACGCCAGAATGCATAAAATTGACCTAAACGTCTCCTTTTCCTATTCTGAGTCGATTCTGCATGCTTTAAGTGTGTTTGGTGGCTCAGAACCATCAAAAAACGTTGAAATATAGTTCAAATTCTATAAAAATCGACAAAAATACAGTTTCTAGCTAAAATTTGATGGTTTCGTTGCACTTTCCGAGCCCGTAGGGTATCTGATTGGCTTAAAAGTACAAGAAAACACTTCAAAAGTGACGTTTCTGAAGAATTTTCACAGTTTTCTTGTATCTACGAACGCCAGAATGCATAAAATTGACCTAAACGTCTCCTTTTCCTATTCTGAGTCGATTCTGCATGCTTTAAGTGTGTTTGGTGGCTCAGAACCATCAAAAAACGTTGAAATATAGTTCAAATTCAATAAAAATCGACAAAAATACAGTTTCTAGCTAAAATTTGATGGTTTCGTTGCACTTTCCGAGCCCGTAGGGTATCTGATTGGCTTAAAAGTACAAGAAAACACTTCAAAAGTGACGTTTCTGAAGAATTTTAACAGTTTTCTTGTATCTACGAACGCCAGAATGCATAAAATTGACCTAAACGTCTCCTTTTCCTATTCTGAGTCGATTCTGCATGCTTTAAGTGTGTTTGGTGGCTCAGAACCATCAAAAAACGTTGAAATATAGTTCAAATTCAATAAAAATCGACAAAAATACAGTTTCTAGCTAAAATTTGATGGTTTCGTTGCACTTTCCGAGCCCGTAGGGTATCTGATTGGCTTAAAAGTACAAGAAAACACTTCAAAAGTGACGTTTCTGAAGAATTTTAACAGTTTTCTTGTATCTACCAACGCCAGAATGCATAAAATTGACCTAAACGTCTCCTTTTCCTATTCTGACTCGATTCTGCATGCTTTAAGTGTGTTTGGTGGCTCAGAACCATCAAAAAACGTTGAAATATAGTTCAAATTCAATAAAAATCGACAAAAATACAGTTTCTAGCTAAAATTTTATGGTTTCGTTGCACTTTCCGAGCCCGTAGGGTATCTGATTGGCTTAAAAGTACAAGAAAACACTTCAAAAGTGACGTTTCTGAAGAATTTTAACAGTTTTCTTGTATCTACGAACGCCAGAATGCATAAAATTGACCTAAACGTCTCCTTTTCCTATTCTGAGTCGATTCTGCATGCTTTAAGTGTGTTTGGTGGCTCAGAACCATCAAAAAACGTTGAAATATGGTTCAAATTCAATAAAAATCGACAAAAATACAGTTTCTAGCTAAAATTTGATGGTTTAGTTGCACTTTCCGAGCCCGTAGGGTATCTGATTGGCTTAAAAGTACAAGAAAACACTTCAAAAGTGACGTTTCTGAAGAATTTTAACAGTTTTCTTGTATCTACGAACGCCAGAATGCATAAAATTGACCTAAACGTCTCCTTTTCCTATTCTGAGTCGATTCTGCATGCTTTAAGTGTGTTTGGTGGCTCAGAACCATCAAAAAACGTTGAAATATAGTTCAAATTCAATAAAAATCGACAAAAATACAGTTTCTAGCTAAAATTTGATGGTTTCGTTGCAGTTTCCGAGCCCGTAGGGTATCTGATTGGCCTAAAAGTACAAGAAAACACTTCAAAAGTGACGTTTCTGAAGAATTTTAACAGTTTTCTTGTATCTACGAACGCCAGAATGCATAAAATTGACCTAAACGTCTCCTTTTCCTATTCTGAGTCGATTCTGCATGCTTTAAGTGTGTTTGGTGGCTCAGAACCATCAAAAAACGTTGAAATATAGTTCAAATTCAATAAAAATCGACAAAAATACAGTTTCTAGCTAAAATTTGATGGTTTCGTTGCACTTTCCGAGCCCGTAGTGTATCTGATTGGCTTAAAAGTACAAGAAAACACTTCAAAAGTGACGTTTCTGAAGAATTTTAACAGTTTTCTTGTATCTACGAACGCCAGAATGCATAAAATTGACCTAAACGTCTCCTTTTCCTATTCTGAGTCGATTCTGCATGCTTTAAGTGTGTTTGGTGGCTCAGAACCATCAAAAAACGTTGAAATATAGTTCAAATTCAATAAAAATCGACAAAAATACAGTTTCTAGCTAAAATTTGATGGTTTCGTTGCACTTTCCGAGCCCGTAGGGTATCTGATTGGCTTAAAAGTACAAGAAAACACTTCAAAAGTGACGTTTCTGAAGAATTTTAACAGTTTTCTTGTATCTACGAACGCCAGAATGCATAAAATTGACCTAAACGTCTCCTTTTCCTATTCTGAGTCGATTCTGCATGCTTTAAGTGTGTTTGGTGGCTCAGAACCATCAAAAAACGTTGAAATATAGTTCAAATTCAATAAAAATCGACAAAAATACAGTTTCTAGCTAAAATTTGATGGTTTCGTTGCACTTTCCGAGCCCGTAGGGTATCTGATTGGCTTAAAAGTACAAGAAAACACTTCAAAAGTGACGTTTCTGAAGAATTTTAACAGTTTTCTTGTATCTACGAACGCCAGAATGCATAAAATTGTCCTAAACGTCTCCTTTTCCTATTCTGAGTCGATTCTGCATGCTTTAAGTGTGTTTGGTGGCTCAGAACCATCAAAAAACGTTGAAATATAGTTCAAATTCAATAAAAATCGACAAAAATACAGTTTCTAGCTAAAATTTGATGGTTTCGTTGCACTTTCCGAGCCCGTAGGGTATCTGATTGGCTTAAAAGTACAAGAAAACACTTCAAAAGTGACGTTTCTGAAGAATTTTAACAGTTTTCTTGTATCTACGTACGCCAGAATGCATAAAATTGACCTAAACGTCTCCTTTTCCTATTCTGAGTCGATTCTGCATGCTTTAAGTGTGTTTGGTGGCTCAGAACCATCAAAAAACGTTGAAATATAGTTCAAATTCAATAAAAATCGACAAAAATACAGTTTCTAGCTAAAATTTGATGGTTTCGTTGCACTTTCCGAGCCCGTAGGGTATCTGATTGGCTTAAAAGTACAAGAAAACACTTCAAAAGTGACGTTTCTGAAGAATTTTAACAGTTTTCTTGCATCTACAAACGCCAGAATGCATAAAATTGACCTAAACGTCTCCTTTTCCTATTCTGAGTCGATTCTGCATGCTTTAAGTATGTTTGGTGGCTCAGAACCATCAAAAAACGTTGAAATATAGTTCAAATTCAATAAAAATCGACAAAAATACAGTTTCTAGCTAAAATTTGATGGTTTCGTTGCACTTTCCGAGCCCGTAGGGTATCTGATTGGCTTAAAAGTACAAGAAAACACTTCAAAAGTGACGTTTCTGAAGAATTTTAACAGTTTTCTTGTATCTACGAACGCCAGAATGCATAAAATTGACCTAAACGTCTCCTTTTCCTATTCTGAGTCGATTCTGCATGCTTTAAGTGTGTTTGGTGGCTCAGAACCATCAAAAAACGTTGAAATATAGTTCAAATTCAATTAAAATCGACAAAAATACAGTTTCTAGCTAAAATTTGATGGTTTCGTTGCACTTTCCGAGCCCGTAGGGTATCTGATTGGCTTAAAAGTACAAGAAAACACTTCAAAAGTGACGTTTCTGAAGAATTTTAACAGTTTTCTTGTATCTACGAACGCCAGAATGCATAAAATTGACCTAAACGTCTCCTTTTCCTATTCTGAGTCGATTCTGCATGCTTTAAGTGTGTTTGGTGGCTCAGAACCATCAAAAAACGTTGAAATATAGTTCAAATTCAATAAAAATCGACAAAAATACAGTTTCTAGCTAAAATTTGATGGTTTCGTTGCACTTTCCGAGCCCGTAGGGTATCTGATTGGCTTAAAAGTACAAGAAAACACTTCAAAAGTGACGTTTCTGAAGAATTTTAACAGTTTTCTTGTATCTACAAACGCCAGAATGCATAAAATTGACCTAAACGTCTCCTTTTCCTATTCTGAGTCGATTCTGCATGCTTTAAGTGTGTTTGGTGGCTCAGAACCATCAAAAAACGTTGAAATATAGTTCAAATTCAATAAAAATCGACAAAAATACAGTTTCTAGCTAAAATTTGATGGTTTGGTTGCACTTTCCGAGCCCGTAGGGTATCTGATTGGCTTAAAAGTACAAGAAAACACTTCAAAAGTGACGTTTCTGAAGAATTTTAACAGTTTTCTTGTATCTACGAACGCCAGAATGCATAAAATTGACCTAAACGTCTCCTTTTCCTATTCTGAGTCGATTCTGCATGCTTTAAGTGTGTTTGGTGGCTCAGAACCATCAAAAAACGTTGAAATATAGTTCAAATTCAATTAAAATCGACAAAAATACAGTTTCTAGCTAAAATTTGATGGTTTCGTTGCACTTTCCGAGCCCGTAGGGTATCTGATTGGCTTAAAAGTACAAGAAAACACTTCAAAAGTGACGTTTCTGAAGAATTTTAACAGTTTTCTTGTATCTACGAACGCCAGAATGCATAAAATTGACCTAAACGTCTCCTTTTCCTATTCTGAGTCGATTCTGCATGCTTTAAGTGTGTTTGGTGGCTCAGAACCATCAAAAAACGTTGAAATATAGTTCAAATTCAATAAAAATCGACAAAAATACAGTTTCTAGCTAAAATTTGATGGTTTCGTTGCACTTTCCGAGCCCGTTGGGTATCTGATTGGCTTAAAAGTACAAGAAAACACTTCAAAAGTGACGTTTCTGAAGAATTTTAACAGTTTTCTTGTATCTACGAACGCCAGAATGCATAAAATTGACCTAAACGTCTCCTTTTTCCTATTCTGAGTCGATTCTGCATGCTTTAAGTGTGTTTGGTGGCTCAGAACCATCAAAAAACGTTGAAATATAGTTCAAATTCAATAAAAATCGACAAAAATACAGTTTCTAGCTAAAATTTGATGGTTTCGTTGCACTTTCCGAGCCCGTAGGGTATCTGATTGGCTTAAAAGTACAAGAAAGCACTTCAAAAGTGATGTTTCTGAAGAATTTTAACAGTTTTCTTGTATCTACGAACGCCAGAATGCATAAAATTGACCTAAACGTCTCCTTTTCCTATTCTGAGTCGATTCTGCATGCTTTAAGTGTGTTTGGTGGCTTAGAACCATCAAAAAACGTTGAAATATAGTTCAAATTCAATAAAAATCGACAAAAATACAGTTTCTAGCTAAAATTTGATGGTTTCGTTGCACTTTCCGAGCCCGTAGGGTATCTGATTGGCTTAAAAGTACAAGAAAACACTTCAAAAGTGACGTTTCTGAAGAATTTTAACAGTTTTCTTGTGTCTACGAACGCCAGAATGCATAAAATTGACCTAAACGTCTCCTTTTCCTATTCTGAGTCGATTCTGCATGCTTTAAGCGTGTTTGGTGGCTCAGAACCATCAAAAAACGTTGAAATATAGTTCAAATTCAATAAAAATCGACAAAAATACAGTTTCTAGCTAAAATTTGATGGTTTCGTTGCACTTTCCGAGCCCGTAGGGTATCTGATTGGCTTAAAAGTACAAGAAAACACTTCAAAAGTGACGTTTCTGAAGAATTTTAACAGTTTTCTTGTGTCTACGAACGCCAGAATGCATAAAATTGACCTAAACGTCTCCTTTTCCTATTCTGAGTCGATTCTGCATGCTTTAAGTGTGTTTGGTGGCTCAGAACCATCAAAAAACGTTGAAATATAGTTCAAATTCAATAAAAATCGACAAAAATACAGTTTCTAGCTAAAATTTGATGGTTTCGTTGCACTTTCCGAGCCCGTAGGGTATCTGATTGGCTTAAAAGTACAAGAAAACACTTCAAAAGTGACGTTTCTGAAGAATTTTAACAGTTTTCTTGTATCTACGAACGCCAGAATGCATAAAATTGACCTAAACGTCTCCTTTTCCTATTCTGAGTCGATTCTGAATGCTTTAAGTGTGTTTGGTGGCTCAGAACCATCAAAAAACGTTGAAATATAGTTCAAATTCAATAAAAATCGACAAAAGTACAGTTTCTAGCTAAAATTTGATGGTTTCGTTGCACTTTCCGAGCCCGTAGGGTATCTGATTGGCTTAAAAGTACAAGAAAACACTTCAAAAGTGACGTTTCTGAAGAATTTTAACAGTTTTCTTGTATCTACGAACGCCAGAATGCATAAAATTGACCTAAACGTCTCCTTTTCCTATTCTGAGTCGATTCTGCATGCTTTAAGTGTGTTTGGTGGCTCAGAACCATCAAAAAACGTTGAAATATAGTTCAAATTCTATAAAAATCGACAAAAATACAGTTTCTAGCTAAAATTTGATGGTTTCGTTGCACTTTCCGAGCCCGTAGGGTATCTGATTGGCTTAAAAGTACAAGAAAACACTTCAAAAGTGACGTTTCTGAAGAATTTTAACAGTTTTCTTGTATCTACCAACGCCAGAATGCATAAAATTGACCTAAACGTCTCCTTTTCCTATTCTGACTCGATTCTGCATGCTTTAAGTGTGTTTGGAGGCTCAGAACCATCAAAAAACGTTGAAATATAGTTCAAATTCAATAAAAATCGACAAAAATACAGTTTCTAGCTAAAATTTGATGGTTTCGTTGCACTTTCCGAGCCCGTAGGGTATCTGATTGGCTTAAAAGTACAAGAAAACACTTCAAAAGTGACGTTTCTGAAGAATTTTAACAGTTTTCTTGTATCTACGAACGCCAGAATGCATAAAATTGACCTAAACGTCTCCTTTTCCTATTCTGAGTCGATTCTGCATGCTTTAAGTGTGTTTGGTGGCTCAGAACCATCAAAAAACGTTGAAATATAGTTCAAATTCAATAAAAATCGACAAAAATACAGTTTCTAGCTAAAATTTGATGGTTTCGTTGCACTTTCCGAGCCCGTGGGGTATCTGATTAGCTTAAAAGTACAAGAAAACACTTCAAAAGTGACGTTTCTGAAGAATTTTAACAGTTTTCTTGTATCTACGAACGCCAGAATGCATAAAATTGACCTAAACGTCTCCTTTTCCTATTCTGAGTCGATTCTGCATGCTTTAAGTGTGTTTGGTGGCTCAGAACCATCAAAAAACGTTGAAATATAGTTCAAATTCAATAAAAATCGACAAAAATACAGTTTCTAGCTAAAATTTGATGGTTTCGTTGCACTTTCCGAGCCCGTAGGGTATCTGATTGGCTTAAAAGTACAAGAAAACACTTCAAAAGTGACGTTTCTGAAGAATTTTAACAGTTTTCTTGTATCTACGAACGCCAGAATGCATAAAATTGACCTAAACGTCTCCTTTTCCTATTCTGAGTCGATTCTGCATGCTTTAAGTGTGTTTGGTGGCTCAGAACCATCAAAAAACGTTGAAATATAGTTCAAATTCAATAAAAATCGACAAAAATACAGTTTCTAGCTAAAATTTGATGGTTTGGTTGCACTTTCCGAGCCCGTAGGGTATCTGATTGGCTTAAAAGTACAAGAAAACACTTCAAAAGTGACGTTTCTGAAGAATTTTAACAGTTTTCTTGTATCTACGAACGCCAGAATGCATAAAATTGACCTAAACGTCTCCTTTTCCTATTCTGAGTCGATTCTGCATGCTTTAAGTGTGTTTGGTGGCTCAGAACCATCAAAAAACGTTGAAATATGGTTTAAATTCAATAAAAATCGACAAAAATACAGTTTCTAGCTAAAATTTGATGGTTTAGTTGCACTTTCCGAGCCCGTAGGGTATCTGATTGGCTTAAAAGTACAAGAAAACACTTCAAAAGTGACGTTTCTGAAGAATTTTAACAGTTTTCTTGTATCTACGAACGCCAGAATGCATAAAATTGACCTAAACTTCTCCTTTTCCTATTCTGAGTCGATTCTGCATGCTTTAAGTGTGTTTGGTGGCTCAGAACCATCAAAAAACGTTGAAATATAGTTCAAATTCAATAAAAATCGACAAAAATACAGTTTCTAGCTAAAATTTGATGGTTTCGTTGCACTTTCCGAGCCCGTAGGGTATCTGATTGGCCTAAAAGTACAAGAAAACACTTCAAAAGTGACGTTTCTGAAGAATTTTAACAGTTTTCTTGTATCTACGAACGCCAGAATGCATAAAATTGACCTAAACGTCTCCTTTTCCTATTCTGAGTCGATTCTGCATGCTTTAAGTGTGTTTGGTGGCTCAGAACCATCAAAAAACGTTGAAATATAGTTCAAATTCAATAAAAATCGACAAAAATACAGTTTCTAGCTAAAATTTGATGGTTTCGTTGCACTTTCCGAGCCCGTAGGGTTTCTGATTGGCTTAAAAGTACAAGAAAACACTTCAAAAGTGACGTTTCTGAAGAATTTTAACAGTTTTCTTGTATCTACGAACGCCAGAATGCATAAAATTGACCTAAACGTCTCCTTTTCCTATTCTGAGTCGATTCTGCATGCTTTAAGTGTGTTTGGTGGCTCAGAACCATCAAAAAACGTTGAAATATAGTTCAAATTCAATAAAAATCGACAAAAATACAGTTTCTAGCTAAAATTTGATGGTTTCGTTGCACTTTCCGAGCCCGTAGGGTATCTGATTGGCTTAAAAGTACAAGAAAACACTTCAAAAGTGACGTTTCTGAAGAATTTTAACAGTTTTCTTGTATCTACGAACGCCAGAATGCATAAAATTGACCTAAACGTCTCCTTTTCCTATTCTGAGTCGATTCTGCATGCTTTAAGTGTGTTTGGTGGCTCAGAACCATCAAAAAACGTTGAAATATAGTTCAAATTCAATAAAAATCGACAAAAATACAGTTTCTAGCTAAAATTTGATGGTTTCGTTGCACTTTCCGAGCCCGTAGGGTATCTGATTGGCTTAAAAGTACAAGAAAACACTTCAAAAGTGACGTTTCTGAAGAATTTTAACAGTTTTCTTGTATCTACGAACGCCAGAATGCATAAAATTGACCTAAACGTCTCCTTTTCCTATTCTGAGTCGATTCTGCATGCTTTAAGTGTGTTTGGTGGCTCAGAACCATCAAAAAACTTTGAAATATAGTTCAAATTCAATAAAAATCGACAAAAATACAGTTTCTAGCTAAAATTTGATGGTTTCGTTGCACTTTCCGAGCCCGTAGGGTATCTGATTGGCTTAAAAGTACAAGAAAACACTTCAAAAGTGACGTTTCTGAAGAATTTTAACAGTTTTCTTGTATCTACGAACGCCAGAATGCATAAAATTGACCTAAACGTCTCCTTTTCCTATTCTGAGTCGATTCTGCATGCTTTAAGTGTGTTTGGTGGCTCAGAACCATCAAAAAACGTTGAAATATAGTTCAAATTCAATAAAAATCGACAAAAATACAGTTTCTAGCTAAAATTTGATGGTTTCGTTGTACTTTCCGAGCCCGTAGGGTATCTGATTGGCTTAAAAGTACAAGAAAACACTTCAAAAGTGACGTTTCTGAAGAATTTTAACAGTTTTCTTGTATCTACGAACGCCAGAATGCATAAAATTGACCTAAACGTCTCCTTTTCCTATTCTGAGTCGATTCTGCATGCTTTAAGTGTGTTTGGTGGCTCAGAACCATCAAAAAACGTTGAAATATAGTTCAAATTCAATAAAAATCGACAAAAATACAGTTTCTAGCTAAAATTTGATGGTTTCGTTGCACTTTCCGAGCCCGTAGGGTATCTGATTGGATTAAAAGTACAAGAAAACACTTCAAAAGTGACGTTTCTGAAGAATTTTAACAGTTTTCTTGTATCTACGAACGCCAGAATGCATAAAATTGACCTAAACATCTCCTTTTCCTATTCTGAGTCGATTCTACATGCTTTAAGTGTGTTTGGTGGCTCAGAACCATCAAAAAACGTTGAAATATAGTTCAAATTCAATAAAAATCGACAAAAATACAGTTTCTAGCTAAAATTTGATGGTTTCGTTGCACTTTCCGAGCCCGTAGGGTATCTGATTGGCTTAAAAGTACAAGAAAACACTTCAAAAGTGACGTTTCTGAAGAATTTTAACAGTTTTCTTGTATCTACGAACGCCAGAATGCATAAAATTGACCTAAACGACTCCTTTTCCTATTCTGAGTCGATTCTGCATGCTTTAAGTGTGTTTGGTGGCTCAGAACCATCAAAAAACGTTGAAATATAGTTCAAATTCAATAAAAATCGACAAAAATACAGTTTCTAGCTAAAATTTGATGGTTTCGTTGCACTTTCCGAGCCCGTAGGGTATCTGATTGGCTTAAAAGTACAAGAAAACACTTCAAAAGTGACGTTTCTGAAGAATTTTAACAGTTTTCTTGTATCTACGAACGCCAGAATGCATAAAATTGACCTAAACGTCTCCTTTTCCTATTCTGAGTCGATTCTGCATGCTTTAAGTGTGTTTGGTGGGTCAGAACCATCAAAAAACGTTGAAATATAGTTCAAATTCAATAAAAATCGACAAAAATACAGTTTCTAGCTAAAATTTGATGGTCTCGTTGCACTTTCCGAGCCCGTAGGGTATCTGATTGGCTTAAAAGTACAAGAAAACACTTCAAAAGTGACGTTTCTGAAGAATTTTAACAGTTTTCTTGTATGTACGAACGCCAGAATGCATAAAATTGACCTAAACGTCTCCTTTTCCTATTCTGAGTCGATTCTGCATGCTTTAAGTGTGTTTGGTGGCTCAGAACCATCAAAAAACGTTGAAATATAGTTCAAATTCAATAAAAATCGACAAAAATACAGTTTCTAGCTAAAATTTGATGGTTTCGTTGCACTTTCCGAGCCCGTAGGGTATCTGATTGGCTTAAAAGTACAAGAAAACACTTCAAAAGTGACGTTTCTGAAGAATTTTAACAGTTTTCTTGAATCTACGAACGCCAGAATACATAAAATTGACCTAAACGTCTCCTTTTCCTATTCTGAGTCGATTCTGCATGCTTTAAGTGTGTTTGGTGGCTCAGAACCATCAAAAAACGTTGAAATATAGTTCAAATTCAATAAAAATCGACAAAAATACAGTTTCTAGCTAAAATTTGATGGTTTCGTTGCACTTTCCGAGCCCGTAGGGTATCTGATTGGCTTAAAAGTACAAGAAAACACTTCAAAAGTGAAGTTTCTGAAGAATTTTAACAGTTTTCTTGTATCTACGAACGCCAGAATGCATATAATTGACCTAAACGTCTCCTTTTCCTATTCTGAGTCGATTCTGCATGCTTTAAGTGTGTTTGGTGGCTCAGAACCATCAAAAAACGTTGAAATATAGTTCAAATTCAATAAATATCGACAAAAATACAGTTTCTAGCTAAAATTTGATGGTCTCGTTGCACTTTCCGAGCCCGTAGGGTATCTGATTGGCTTAAAAGTACAAGAAAACACTTCAAAAGTGACGTTTCTGAAGAATTTTAACAGTTTTCTTGTATGTACGAACGCCAGAATGCATAAAATTGACCTAAACGTCTCCTTTTCCTATTCTGAGTCGATTCTGCATGCTTTAAGTGTGTTTGGTGGCTCAGAACCATCAAAAAACGTTGAAATATAGTTCAAATTCAATAAAAATCGACAAAAATACAGTTTCTAGCTAAAATTTGATGGTTTCGTTGCACTTTCCGAGCCCGTAGGGTATCTGATTGGCTTAAAAGTACAAGAAAACACTTCAAAAGTGACGTTTCTGAAGAATTTTAACAGTTTTCTTGTATCTACGAACGCCAGAATGCATAAAATTGACCTAAACGTCTCCTTTTCCTATTCTGAGTCGATTCTGCATGCTTTAAGTGTGTTTGGTGGCTCAGAACCATCAAAAAACGTTGAAATATAGTTCAAATTCAATAAAAATCGACAAAAATACAGTTTCTAGCTAAAATTTGATGGTTTCGTTGCACTTTCCGAGCCCGTTGGGTATCTGATTGGCTTAAAAGTATAAGAAAACATTTCAAAAGTGACGTTTCTGAAGAATTTTAACAGTTTTCTTGTATCTACGAACGCCAGAATGCATAAAATTGACCTAAACGTCTCCTTTTCCTATTCTGAGTCGATTCTGCATGCTTTAAGTGTGTTTGGTGGCTCAGAACCATCAAAAAACGTTGAAATATAGTTCAAATTCAATAAAAATCGACAAAAATACAGTTTCTAGCTAAAATTTGATGGTTTCGTTGCACTTTCCGAGCCCGTAGGGTATCTGATTGGCTTAAAAGTACAAGAAAACACTTCAAAAGTGACGTTTCTGAAGAATTTTAACAGTTTTCTTGTATCTACGAACGCCAGAATGCATAAAATTGACCTAAACGTCTCCTTTTCCTATTCTGTGTCGATTCTGCATGCTTTAAGTGTGTTTGGTGGCTCAGAACCATCAAAAAACGTTGAAATATAGTTCAAATTCAATAAAAATCGACAAAAATACAGTTTCTAGCTAAAATTTGATGGTTTCGTTGCACTTTCCGAGCCCGTTGGGTATCTGATTGGCTTAAAAGTATAAGAAAACATTTCAAAAGTGACGTTTCTGAAGAATTTTAACAGTTTTCTTGTATCTACGAACGCCAGAATGCATAAAATTGACCTAAACGTCTCCTTTTCCTATTCTGAGTCGATTCTGCATGCTTTAAGTGTGTTTGGTGGCTCAGAACCATCAAAAAACGTTGAAATATAGTTCAAATTCAATAAAAACCGACAAAAATACAGTTTCTAGCTAAAATTTGATGGTTTCGTTGCACTTTCCGAGCCCGTAGGGTATCTGATTGGCTTAAAAGTACAAGAAAACACTTCAAAAGTGACGTTTCTGAAGAATTTTAACAGTGTTCTTGTATCTACGAACGCCAGAATGCATAAAATTGACCTAAACGTCTCCTTTTCCTATTCTGAGTCGATTCTGCATGCTTTAAGTGTGTTTGGTGGCTCAGAACCATCAAAAAACGTTGAAATATAGTTCAAATTCAATAAAAATCGACAAAAATACAGTTTCTAGCTAAAATTTGATGGTTTCGTTGCACTTTCCGAGCCCGTAGGGTATCTGATTGGCTTAAAAGTACAAGAAAACACTTCAAAAGTGACGTTTCTGAAGAATTTTAACAGTTTTCTTGTATCTACGAACGCCAGAATGCATAAAATTGACCTAAACGTCTCCTTTTCCTATTCTGAGTCGATTCTGCATGCTTTAAGTGTGTTTGGTGGCTCAGAACCATCAAAAAACGTTGAAATATAGTTCAAATTCAATAAAAATCGACAAAAATACAGTTTCTAGCTAAAATTTGATGGTTTCGTTGCACTTTCCGAGTCCGTAGGGTATCTGATTGGCTTAAAAGTACAAGAAAACACATCAAAAGTGACGTTTCTGAAGAATTTTAACAGTTTTCTTGTATCTACGAACGCCAGAATGCATAAAATTGACCTAAACGTCTCCTTTTCCTATTCTGAGTCGATTCTGCATGCTTTAAGTGTGTTTGGTGGCTCAGAACCATCAAAAAACGTTGAAATATAGTTCAAATTCAATCAAAATCAACAAAAATACAGTTTCTAGCTAAAATTTGATGGTTTCGTTGCACTTTCCGAGCCCGTAGGGTATCTGATTGGCTTAAAAGTACAAGAAAACACTTCAAAAGTGACGTTTCTGAAGAATTTTAACAGTTTTCTTGTATCTACGAACGCCAGAATGCATAAAATTGACCTAAACGTCTCCTTTTCCTATTCTGAGTCGATTCTGCATGCTTTAAGTGTGTTTGGTGGCTCAGAACCATCAAAAAACGTTGAAATATAGTTCAAATTCAATAAAAATCGACAAAAATACAGTTTCTAGCTAAAATTTGATGGTTTCGTTGCACTTTCCGAGCCCGTAGGGTATCTGATTGGCTTAAAAGTACAAGAAAACACTTCAAAAGTGACGTTTCTGAAGAATTTTAACAGTTTTCTTGTATCTACGAACGCCAGAATGCATAAAATTGACCTAAACGTCTCCTTTTCCTGTTCTGAGTCGATTCTGCATGCTTTAAGTGTGTTTGGTGGCTCAGAACCATCAAAAAACGTTGAAATATAGTTCAAATTCAATAAAAATCGACAAAAATACAGTTTCTAGCTAAAATTTGATGGTTTCGTTGCACTTTCCGAGCCCGTAGGATATCTGATTGGCTTAAAAGTACAAGAAAACACTTCAAAAGTGACGTTTCTGAAGAATTTTAACAGTTTTCTTGTATCTACGAACGCCAGAATGCATAAAATTGACCTAAACGTCTCCTTTTCCTATTCTGAGTCGATTCTGCATGCTTTAAGTGTGTTTGGTGGCTCAGAACCATCAAAAAACGTTGAAATATAGTTCAAATTCAATAAAAATCGACAAAAATACAGTTTCTAGCTAAAATTTGATGGTTTCGTTGCACTTTCCGAGCCCGTAGGGTATCTGATCGGCTTAAAAGTACAAGAAAACACTTCAAAAGTGACGTTTCTGAAGAATTTTAACAGTTTTCTTGTATCTACGAACGCCAGAATGCATAAAATTGACCTAAACGTCTCCTTTTCCTATTCTGAGTCGATTCTGCATGCTTTAAGTGTGTTTGGTGGCTCAGAACCATCAAAAAACGTTGAAATATAGTTCAAATTCAATAAAAATCGACAAAAATACAGTTTCTAGCTAAAATTTGATGGTTTCGTTGCACTTTCCGAGCCCGTCGGGTATCTGATTGGCTTAAAAGTACAAGAAAACACTTCAAAAGTGACGTTTCTGAAGAATTTTAACAGTTTTCTTGTATCTACGAACGCCAGAATCCATAAAATTGACCTAAACGTCTCCTTTTCCTATTCTGAGTCGATTCTGCATGCTTTAAGTGTGTTTGGTGGCTCAGAACCATCAAAAAACGTTGAAATATAGTTCAAATTCAATAAAAATCGACAAAAATACAGTTTCTAGCTAAAATTTGATGGTTTCGTTGCACTTTCCGAGCCCGTAGGGTATCTGATTGGCTTAAAAGTACAAGAAAACACTTCAAAAGTGACGTTTCTGAAGAATTTTAACAGTTTTCTTGTATCTACGAACGCCAGAATGCATAAAATTGACCTAAACGTCTCCTTTTCCTATTCTGAGTCGATTCTGCATGCTTTAAGTGTGTTTGGTGGCTCAGAACCATCAGAAAACGTTGAAATATAGTTCAAATTCAATAAAAATCGACAAAAATACAGTTTCTAGCTAAAATTTGATGGTTTCGTTGCACTTTCCGAGCCCGTAGGGTATCTGATTGGCTTAAAAGTACAAGAAAACACTTCAAAAGTGACGTTTCTGAAGAATTTTAACAGTTTTCTTGTATCTACGAACGCCAGAATGCATAAAATTGACCTAAACGTCTCCTTTTCCTATTCTGAGTCGATTCTGCATGCTTTAAGTGTGTTTGGTGGCTCAGAACCATCAAAAAACGTTGAAATATAGTTCAAATTCAATAAAAATCGACAAAAATACAGTTTCTAGCTAAAATTTGATGGTTTCGTTGCACTTTCCGAGCCCGTAGGGTATCTGATTGGCTTAAAAGTACAAGAAAACACTTCAAAAGTGACGTTTCTGAAGAATTTTAACAGTTTTCTTGTATCTACGAACGCCAGAATGCATAAAATTGACCTAAACGTCTCCTTTTCCTATTCTGAGTCGATTCTGCATGCTTTAAGTGTGTTTGGTGGCTCAGAACCATCAAAAAACGTTGAAATATAGTTCAAATTCAATAAAAATCGACAAAAATACAGTTTCTAGCTAAAATTTGATGGTTTCGTTGCACTTTCCGAGCCCGTAGGGTATCTGATTGGCTTAAAAGTACAAGAAAACACTTCAAAAGTGACGTTTCTGAAGAATTTTAACAGTTTTCTTGTATCTACGAACGCCAGAATCCATAAAATTGACCTAAACGTCTCCTTTTCCTATTCTGAGTCGATTCTGCATGCTTTAAGTGTGTTTGGTGGCTCAGAACCATCAAAAAACGTTGAAATATAGTTCAAATTCAATAAAAATCGACAAAAATACAGTTTCTAGCTAAAATTTGATGGTTTCGTTGCACTTTCCGAGCCCGTAGGGTATCTGATTGGCTTAAAAGTACAAGAAAACACTTCAAAAGTGACGTTTCTGAAGAATTTTAACAGTTTTCTTGTATCTACGAACGCCAGAATGCATAAAATTGACCTAAACGTCTCCTTTTCCTATTCTGAGTCGATTCTGCATGCTTTAAGTGTGTTTGGTGGCTCAGAACCATCAAAAAACGTTGAAATATAGTTCAAATTCAATAAAAATCGACAAAAATACAGTTTCTAGCTAAAATTTGATGGTTTCGTTGCACTTTCCGAGCCCGTAGGGTATCTGATTGGCTTAAAAGTACAAGAAAACACTTCAAAAGTGACGTTTCTGAAGAATTTTAACAGTTTTCTTGTATCTACGAACGCCAGAATGCATAAAATTGACCTAAACGTCTCCTTTTCCTATTCTGAGTCGATTCTGCATGCTTTAAGTGTGTTTGGTGGCTCAGAACCATCAAAAAACGTTGAAATATAGTTCAAATTCAATAAAAATCGACAAAAATACAGTTTCTAGCTAAAATTTGATGGTTTCGTTGCACTTTCCGAGCCCGTAGGGTATCTGATTGGCTTGAAAGTACAAGAAAACACTTCAAAAGTGACGTTTCTGAAGAATTTTAACAGTTTTCTTGTATCTACGAACGCCAGAATGCATAAAATTGACCTAAACGTCTCCTTTTCCTATTCTGAGTCGATTCTGCATGCTTTAAGTGTGTTTGGTGGCTCAGAACCATCAAAAAACGTTGAAATATAGTTCAAATTCAATAAAAATCGACAAAAATACAGTTTCTAGCTAAAATTTGATGGTTTCGTTGCACTTTCCGAGCCCGTAGGGTATCTGATTGGCTTAAAAGTACAAGAAAACACTTCAAAAGTGACGTTTCTGAAGAATTTTAACAGTTTTCTTGTATCTACGAACGCCAGAATGCATAAAATTGACCTAAACGTCTCCTTTTCCTATTCTGAGTCGATTCTGCATGCTTTAAGTGTGTTTGGTGGCTCAGAACCATCAAAAAACGTTGAAATATAGTTCAAATTCAATAAAAATCGACAAAAATACAGTTTCTAGCTAAAATTTGATGGTTTCGTTGCACTTTCCTAGCCCGTAGGGTATCTGATTGGCTTAAAAGTACAAGAAAACACTTCAAAAGTGACGTTTCTGAAGAATTTTAACAGTTTTCTTGTATCTACGAACGCCAGAATGCATAAAATTGACCTAAACGTCTCCTTTTCCTATTCTGAGTCGATTCTGCATGCTTTAAGTGTGTTTGGTGGCTCAGAACCATCAAAAAACGTTGAAATATAGTTCAAATTCAATAAAAATCGACAAAAATACAGTTTCTAGCTAAAATTTGATGGTTTCGTTGCACTTTCCGAGCCCGTAGTGTATCTGATTGGCTTAAAAGTACAAGAAAACACTTCAAAAGTGACGTTTCTGAAGAATTTTAACAGTTTTCTTGTATCTACGAACGCCAGAATGCATAAAATTGACCTAAACGTCTCCTTTTCCTATTCTGAGTCGATTCTGCATGCTTTAAGTGTGTTTGGTGGCTCAGAACCATCAAAAAACGTTGAAATATAGTTCAAATTCAATAAAAATCGACAAAAATACAGTTTCTAGCTAAAATTTGATGGTTTCGTTGCACTTTCCGAGCCCGTAGGGTATCTGATTGGATTAAAAGTACAAGAAAACACTTCAAAAGTGACGTTTCTGAAGAATTTTAACAGTTTTCTTGTATCTACGAACGCCAGAATGCATAAAATTGACCTAAACTTCTCCTTTTCCTATTCTGAGTCGATTCTTCATGCTTTAAGTGTGTTTGGTGGCTCAGAACCATCAAAAAACGTGTAAATATAGTTCAAATTCAATAAAAATCGACAAAAATACAGTTTCTAGCTAAAATTTGATGGTTTCGTTGCACTTTCCGAGCCCGTAGGGTATCTGATTGGCTTAAAAGTACAAGAAAACACTTCAAAAGTGACGTTTCTGAAGAATTTTAACAGTTTTCTTGTATCTACGAACGCCAGAATGAATAAAATTGACCTAAACGTCTCCTTTTCCTATTCTGAGTCGATTCTGCATGCTTTAAGTGTGTTTGGTGGCTCAGAACCATCAAAAAACATTGAAATATAGTTCAAATTCAATAAAAATCGACAAAAATACAGTTTCTAGCTAAAATTTGATGGTTTCGTTGCACTTTCCGAGCCCGTAGGGTATCTGATTGGCTTAAAAGTACAAGAAAACACTTCAAAAGTGACGTTTCTGAAGAATTTTAACAGTTTTCTTGTATCAACGAACGCCAGAATGCATAAAATTGACCTAAACGTCTCCTTTTCCTATTCTGAGTCGATTCTGCATGCTTTAAGTGTGTTTGGTGGCTCAGAACCATCAAAAAACGTTGAAATATAGTTCAAATTCAATAAAAATCGACAAAAATACAGTTTCTAGCTAAAATTTGATGGTTTCGTTGCACTTTCCGAGCCCGTAGGGTATCTGATTGGCTTAAAAGTACAAGAAAACACTTCAAAAGTGACGTTTCTGAAGAATTTTAACAGTTTTCTTGTATCTACGAACGCCAGAATGCATAAAATTGACCTAAACGTCTCCTTTTCCTATTCTGAGTCGATTCTGCATGCTTTAAGTGTGTTTGGTGGCTCAGAACCATCAAAAAACGTTGAAATATAGTTCAAATTCAATAAAAATCGACAAAAATACAGTTTCTAGCTAAAATTTGATGGTTTCGTTGCACTTTCCGAGCCCGTAGGGTATCTGATTGGCTTAAAAGTACAAGAAAACACTTCAAAAGTGACGTTTCTGAAGAATTTTAACAGTTTTCTTGTATCTACGAACGCCAGAATGCATAAAATTGACCTAAACGTCTCCTTTTCCTATTCTGAGTCGATTCTGCATGCTTTAAGTGTGTTTGGTGGCTCAGAACCATCAAAAAACGTTGAAATATAGTTCAAATTCAATAAAAATCGACAAAAATACTGTTTCTAGCTAAAATTTGATGGTTTCGTTGCACTTTCCGAGACCGTAGGGTATCTGATTGGCTTAAAAGTACAAGAAAACACTTCAAAAGTGACGTTTCTGAAGAATTTTAACAGTTTTCTTGTATCTACGAACGCCAGAATGCATAAAATTGACCTAAACGTCTCCTTTTCCTATTCTGAGTCGATTCTGCATGCTTTAAGTGTGTTTGGTGGCTCAGAACCATCAAAAAACGTTGAAATATAGTTCAAATTCAATAAAAATCGACAAAAATACTGTTTCTAGCTAAAATTTGATGGTTTCGTTGCACTTTCCGAGCCCGTAGGGTATCTGATTGGCTTAAAAGTACAAGAAAACACTTCAAAAGTGACGTTTCTGAAGAATTTTAACAGTTTTCTTGTATCTACGAACGCCAGAATGCATAAAATTGACCTAAACGTCTCCTTTTCCTATTCTGAGTCGATTCTGCATGCTTTAAGTGTGTTTGGTGGCTCAGAACCATCAAAAAACGTTGAAATATAGTTCAAATTCAATAAAAATCGACAAAAATACAGTTTCTAGCTAAAATTTGATGGTTTCGTTGCACTTTCCGAGCCCGTAGGGTATCTGATTGGCTTAAAAGTACAAGAAAACACTTCAAAAGTGACGTTTCTGAAGAATTTTAACAGTTTTCTTGTATCTACGAACGCCAGAATGCATAAAATTGACCTAAACGTCTCCTTTTCCTATTCTGAGTCGATTCTGCATGCTTTAAGTGTGTTTGGTGGCTCAGAACCATCAAAAAACGTTGAAATATAGTTCAAACTCAATAAAAATCGACAAAAATACAGTTTCTAGCTAAAATTTGATGGTTTCGTAGCACTTTCCGAGCCCGTAGGGTATCTGATTGGCTTAAAAGTACAAGAAAACACTTCAAAAGTGACGTTTCTGAAGAATTTTAACAGTTTTCTTGTATCTACGAACGCCAGAATGCATAAAATTGACCTAAACTTCTCCTTTTCCTATTCTGAGTCGATTCTGCATGCTTTAAGTGTGTTTGGTGGCTCAGAACCATCAAAAAACGTTGAAATATAGTTCAAATTCAATAAAAATCGACAAAAATACAGTTTCTAGCTAAAATTTGATGGTTTCGTTGCACTTTCCGAGCCCGTAGGGTATCTGATTGGCTTAAAAGTACAAGAAAACACTTCAAAAGTGACGTTTCTGAAGAATTTTAACAGTTTTCTTTTATCTACGAACGCCAGACTGCATAAAATTGACCTAAACGTCTCCTTTTCCTATTCTGAGTCGATTCTGCATGCTTTAAGTGTGTTTGGTGGCTCAGAACCAACAAAAAACTTTGAAATATAGTTCAAATTCAATAAAAATCGACAAAAATACTGTTTCTAGCTAAAATTTGATGGTTTCGTTGCACTTTCCGAGCCCGTAGGGTATCTGATTGGCTTAAAAGTACAAGAAAACACTTCAAAAGTGACGTTTCTGAAGAATTTTAACAGTTTTCTTGTATCTACGAACGCCAGAATGCATAAAATTGACCTAAACGTCTCCTTTTCCTATTCTGAGTCGATTCTGCATGCTTTAAGTGTGTTTGGTGGCTCAGAACCATCAAAAAACGTTGAAATATAGTTCAAATTCAATAAAAATCGACAAAAATACAGTTTCTAGCTAAAATTTGATGGTTTCGTTGCACTTTCCGAGCCCGTTGGGTATCTGATTGGCTTAAAAGTACAAGAAAACACTTCAAAAGTGACGTTTCTGAAGAATTTTAACAGTTTTCTTGTATCTACGAACGCCAGAATGCATAAAATTGACCTAAACGTCTCCTTTTCCTATTCTGAGTCGATTCTGCATGCTTTAAGTGTGTTTGGTGGCTCAGAACCATCAAAAAACGTTGAAATATAGTTCAAATTCAATAAAAATCGACAAAAATACAGTTTCTAGCTAAAATTTGATGGTTTCGTTGCACTTTCCGAGCCCGTTGGGTATCTGATTGGCTTAAAAGTACAAGAAAACACTTCAAAAGTGACGTTTCTGAAGAATTTTAACAGTTTTCTTGTATCTACGAACGCCAGAATGCATAAAATTGACCTAAACTTCTCCTTTTCCTATTCTGAGTCGATTCTGCATGCTTTAAGTGTGTTTGGTGGCTCAGAACCATCAAAAAACGTTGAAATATAGTTCTAATTCAATAAAAATCGACAAAAATACAGTTTCTAGCTAAAATTTGATGGTTTCGTTGCACTTTCCGAGCCCGTAGGGTATCTGATTGGCTTAAAAGTACAAGAAAACACTTCAAAAGTGACGTTTCTGAAGAATTTTAACAGTTTTCTTTTATCTACGAACGCCAGACTGCATAAAATTGACCTAAACGTCTCCTTTTCCTATTCTGAGTCGATTCTGCATGCTTTAAGTGTGTTTGGTGGCTCAGAACCATCAAAAAACTTTGAAATATAGTTCAAATTCAATAAAAATCGACAAAAATACAGTTTCTAGCTAAAATTTGATGGTTTCGTTGCACTTTCCGAGCCCGTAGGGTCTCTGATTGGCTTAAAAGTACAAGAAAACACTTCAAAAGTGACGTTTCTGAAGAATTTTAACAGTTTTCTTGTATCTACGAACGCCAGAATGCATAAAATTGACCTAAACGTCTCCTTTTCCTATTCTGAGTCGATCCTGCATGCTTTAAGTGTGTTTGGTGGCTCAGAACCATCAAAAAACGTTGAAATATAGTTCAAATTCAATAAAAATCGACAAAAATACAGTTTCTAGCTAAAATTTGATGGTTTCGTTGCACTTTCCGAGCCCGTAGGGTATCTGATTGGCTTAAAAGTACAAGAAAACACTTCAAAAGTGACGTTTCTGAAGAATTTTAACAGTTTTCTTGTATCTACGAACGCCAGAATGCATAAAATTGACCTAAACGTCTCCTTTTCCTATTCTGAGTCGATTCTGCATGCTTTAAGTGTGTTTGGTGGCTCAGAACCATCAAAAAACGTTGAAATATAGTTCAAATTCAATAAAAATCGACAAAAATACAGTTTCTAGCTAAAATTTGATGGTTTCGTTGCACTTTCCGAGCCCGTAGGGTATCTGATTGGCTTAAAAGTACAAGAAAACACTTCAAAAGTGACGTTTCTGAAGAATTTTAACAGTTTTCTTGTATCTACGAACGCCAGAATGCATAAAATTGACCTAAACGTCTCCTTTTCCTATTCTGAGTCGATTCTGCATGCTTTAAGTGTGTTTGGTGGCTCAGAACCATCAAAAAACGTTGAAATATAGTTCAAATTCAATAAAAATCGACAAAAATACAGTTTCTAGCTGAAATTTGATGGTTTCGTTGCAGTTTCCGAGCCCGTAGGGTATCTGATTGGCTTAAAAGTACAAGAAAACACTTCAAAAGTGACGTTTCTGAAGAATTTTAACAGTTTTCTTGTATCTACGAACGCCAGAATGCATAAAATTGACCTAAACTTCTCCTTTTCCTATTCTGAGTCGATTCTGCATGCTTTAAGTGTGTTTGGTGGCTCAGAACCATCAAAAAACGTTGAAATATAGTTCAAATTCAATAAAAATCGACAAAAATACAGTTTCTAGCTAAAATTTGATGGTTTCGTTGCACTTTCCGAGCCCGTAGGGTATCTGATTGGCTTAAAAGTACAAGAAAACACTTCAAAAGTGACGTTTCTGAAGAATTTTAACAGTTTTCTTTTATCTACGAACGCCAGAATGCATAAAATTGACCTAAACGTCTCCTTTTCCTATTCTGAGTCGATTCTGCATGCTTTAAGTGTGTTTGGTGGCTCAGAACCATCAAAAAACTTTGAAATATAGTTCAAATTCAATAAAAATCGACAAAAATACAGTTTCTAGCTAAAATTTGATGGTTTCGTTGCACTTTCCGGGCCCGTAGGGTCTCTGATTGGCTTAAAAGTACAAGAAAACACTTCAAAAGTGACGTTTCTGAAGAATTTTAACAGTTTTCTTGTATCTACGAACGCCAGAATGCATAAAATTGACCTAAACGTCTCCTTTTCCTATTCTGAGTCGATCCTGCATGCTTTAAGTGTGTTTGGTGGCTCAGAACCATCAAAAAACGTTGAAATATAGTTCAAATTCAATAAAAATCGACAAAAATACAGTTTCTAGCTAAAATTTGATGGTTTCGTTGCACTTTCCGAGCCCGTAGGGTATCTGATTGGCTTAAAAGTACAAGAAAACACTTCAAAAGTGACGTTTCTGAAGAATTTTAACAGTTTTCTTGTATCTACGAACGCCAGAATGCATAAAATTGACCTAAACGTCTCCTTTTCCTATTCTGAGTCGATTCTGCATGCTTTAAGTGTGTTTGGTGGCTCAGAACCATCAAAAAACGTTGAAATATAGTTCAAATTCAATAAAAATCGACAAAAATACAGTTTCTAGCTAAAATTTGATGGTTTCGTTGCACTTTCCGAGCCCGTAGGGTATCTGATTGGCTTAAAAGTACAAGAAAACACTTCAAAAGTGACGTTTCTGAAGAATTTTAACAGTTTTCTTGTATCTACGAACGCCAGAATGCATAAAATTGACCTAAACGTCTCCTTTTCCTATTCTGAGTCGATTCTGCATGCTTTAAGTGTGTTTGGTGGCTCAGAACCATCAAAAAACGTTGAAATATAGTTCAAATTCAATAAAAATCGACAAAAATACAGTTTCTAGCTGAAATTTGATGGTTTCGTTGCAGTTTCCGAGCCCGTAGGGTATCTGATTGGCTTAAAAGTACAAGAAAACACTTCAAAAGTGACGTTTCTGAAGAATTTTAACAGTTTTCTTGTATCTACGAACGCCAGAATGCATAAAATTGACCTAAACGTCTCCTTTTCCTATTCTGAGTCGATTCTGCATGCTTTAAGTGTGTTTGGTGGCTCAGAACCATCAAAAAACGTTGAAATATAGTTCAAATTCAATAAAAATCGACAAAAATACAGTTTCTAGCTAAAATTTGATGGTTTCGTTGCACTTTCCGAGCCCGTAGGGTATCTGATTGGCTTAAAAGTACAAGAAAACACTTCAAAAGTGACGTTTCTGAAGAATTTTAACAGTTTTCTTGTATCTACGAACGCCAGAATGCATAAAATTGACCTAAACGTCTCCTTTTCCTATTCTGAGTCGATTCTGCATGCTTTAAGTGTGTTTGGTGGCTCAGAACCATCAAAAAACGTTGAAATATAGTTCAAATTCAATAAAAATCGACAAAAATACAGTTTCTAACTAAAATTTGATGGTTTCGTTGCACTTTCCGAGCCCGTAGGGTATCTGATTGGCTTAAAAGTACAAGAAAACACTTCAAAAGTGACGTTTCTGAAGAATTTTAACAGTTTTCTTGTATCTACGAACGCCAGAATGCATAAAATTGACCTAAACTTCTCCTTTTCCTATTCTGAGTCGATTCTGCATGCTTTAAGTGTGTTTGGTGGCTCAGAACCATCAAAAAACGTTGAAATATAGTTCAAATTCAATAAAAATCGACAAAAATACAGTTTCTAGCTAAAATTTGATGGTTTCGTTGCACTTTCCGAGGCCGTAGGGTATCTGATTGGCTTAAAAGTACAAGAAAACACTTCAAAAGTGACGTTTCTGAAGAATTTTAACAGTTTTCTTTTATCAACGAACGCCAGACTGCATAAAATTGACCTAAACGTCTCCTTTTCCTATTCTGAGTCGATTCTGCATGCTTTAAGTGTGTTTGGTGGCTCAGAACCATCAAAAACTTTGAAATATAGTTCAAATTCAATAAAAATCGACAAAAATACAGTTTCTAGCTAAAATTTGATGGTTTCGTTGCACTTTCCGAGCCCGTAGGGTCTCTGATTGGCTTAAAAGTACAAGAAAACACTTCAAAAGTGACGTTTCTGAAGAATTTTAACAGTTTTCTTGTATCTACGAACGCCAGAATGCATAAAATTGACCTAAACGTCTCCTTTTCCTATTCTGAGTCGATCCTGCATGCTTTAAGTGTGTTTGGTGGCTCAGAACCATCAAAAAACGTTGAAATATAGTTCAAATTCAATAAAAATCGACAAAAATACAGTTTCTAGCTAAAATTTGATGGTTTCGTTGCACTTTCCGAGCCCGTTGGGTATCTGATTGGCTTAAAAGTACAAGAAAACACTTCAAAAGTGACGTTTCTGAAGAATTTTAACAGTTTTCTTGTATCTACGAACGCCAGAATGCATAAAATTGACCTAAACGTCTCCTTTTCCTATTCTGAGTCGATTCTGCATGCTTTAAGTGTGTTTGGTGGCTCAGAACCATCAAAAAACGTTGAAATATAGTTCAAATTCAATAAAAATCGACAAAAATACAGTTTCTAGCTAAAATTTGATGGTTTCGTTGCACTTTCCGAGCCCGTTGGGTATCTGATTGGCTTAAAAGTACAAGAAAACACTTCAAAAGTGACGTTTCTGAAGAATTTTAACAGTTTTCTTGTATCTACGAAAGCCAGAATGCATAAAATTGACCTAAACGTCTCCTTTTCCTATTCTGAGTCGATTCTGCATGCTTTAAGTGTGTTTGGTGGCTCAGAACCATCAAAAAACGTTGAAATATAGTTCAAATTCAATAAAAATCGACAAAAATACAGTTTCTAGCTGAAATTTGATGGTTTCGTTGCAGTTTCCGAGCCGTAGGGTATCTGATTGGCTTAAAAGTACAAGAAAACACTTCAAAAGTGACGTTTCTGAAGAATTTTAACAGTTTTCTTGTATCTACGAACGCCAGAATGCATAAAATTGACCTAAACGTCTCCTTTTCCTATTCTGAGTCGATTCTGCATGCTTTAAGTGTGTTTGGTGGCTCAGAACCATCAAAAAACGTTGAAATATAGTTCAAATTCAATAAAAATCGACAAAAATACAGTTTCTAGCTAAAATTTGATGGTTTCGTTGCACTTTCCGAGCCCGTAGGGTATCTGATTGGCTTAAAAGTACAAGAAAACACTTCAAAAGTGACGTTTCTGAAGAATTTTAACAGTTTTCTTGTATCTACGAACGCCAGAATGCATAAAATTGACCTAAACGTCTCCTTTTCCTATTCTGAGTTGATTCTGCATGCTTTAAGTGTGTTTGGTGGCTCAGAACCATCAAAAAACGTTGAAATATAGTTCAAATTCAATAAAAATCGACAAAAATACAGTTTCTAGCTAAAATTTGATGGTTTCGTTGCACTTTCCGAGCCCGTAGGGTATCTGATTGGCTTAAAAGTACAAGAAAACACTTCAAAAGTGACGTTTCTGAAGAATTTTAACAGTTTTCTTGTATCTACGAACGCCAGAATGCATAAAATTGACCTAAACGTCTCCTTTTCCTATTCTGAGTCGCTTCTGCATGCTTTAAGTGTGTTTGGTGGCTCAGAACCATCAAAAAACGTTGAAATATAGTTCAAATTCAATAAAAATCGACAAAAATACAGTTTCTAGCTAAAATTTGATGGTTTCGTTGCACTTTCCGAGCCCGTAGGGTATCTGATTGGCTTAAAAGTACAAGAAAACACTTCAAAAGTGACGTTTCTGAAGAATTTTAACAGTTTTCTTGTATCTACGAACGCCAGAATGCATAAAATTGACCTAAACGTCTCCTTTTCCTATTCTGAGTCGATTCTGCATGCTTTAAGTGTGTTTGGTGGCTCAGAACCATCAAAAAACGTTGAAATATAGTTCAAATTCAATAAAAATCGACAAAAATACAGTTTCTAGCTAAAATTTGATGGTTTCGTTGCACTTTCCGAGCCCGTAGGGTATCTGATTGGCTTAAAAGTACAAGAAAACACTTCAAAAGTGACGTTTCTGAAGAATTTTAACAGTTTTCTTGTATCTACGAACGCCAGAATGCATAAAATTGACCTAAACGTCTCCTTTTCCTATTCTGAGTCGATTCTGCATGCTTTAAGTGTGTTTGGTGGCTCAGAACCATCAAAAAACGTTGAAATATAGTTCAAATTCAATAAAAATCGACAAAAATACAGTTTCTAGCTGAAATTTGATGGTTTCGTTGCAGTTTCCGAGCCCGTAGGGTATCTGATTGGCTTAAAAGTACAAGAAAACACTTCAAAAGTGACGTTTCTGAAGAATTTTAACAGTTTTCTTGTATCTACGAACGCCAGAATGCATAAAATTGACCTAAACGTCTCCTTTTCCTATTCTGAGTCGATTCTGCATGCTTTAAGTGTGTTTGGTGGCTCAGAACCATCAAAAAAACTTTGAAATATAGTTCAAATTCAATAAAAATCGACAAAAATACAGTTTCTAGCTAAAATTTGATGGTTTCGTTGCACTTTCCGAGCCCGTAGGGTCTCTGATTGGCTTAAAAGTACAAGAAAAACACTTCAAAAGTGACGTTTCTGAAGAATTTTAACAGTTTTCTTGTATCTACGAACGCCAGAATGCATAAAATTGACCTAAACGTCTCCTTTTCCTATTCTGAGTCGATCCTGCATGCTTTAAGTGTGTTTGGTGGCTCAGAACCATCAAAAAACGTTGAAATATAGTTCAAATTCAATAAAAATCGACAAAAATACAGTTTCTAGCTAAAATTTGATGGTTTCGTTGCACTTTCCGAGCCCGTAGGGTATCTGATTGGCTTAAAAGTACAAGAAAACACTTCAAAAGTGACGTTTCTGAAGAATTTTAACGGTTTTCTTGTATCTACGAACGCCAGAATGCATAAAATTGACCTAAACGTCTCCTTTTCCTATTCTGAGTCGATTCTGCATGCTTTAAGTGTGTTTGGTGGCTCAGAACCATCAAAAAACGTTGAAATATAGTTCAAATTCAATAAAAATCGACAAAAATACAGTTTCTAGCTAAAATTTGATGGTTTCGTTGCACTTTCCGAGCCCGTAGGGTATCTGATTGGCTTAAAAGTACAAGAAAACACTTCAAAAGTGACGTTTCTGAAGAATTTTAACAGTTTTCTTGTATCTACGAACGCCAGAATGCATAAAATTGACCTAAACGTCTCCTTTTCCTATTCTGAGTCGATTCTGCATGCTTTAAGTGTGTTTGGTGGCTCAGAACCATCAAAAAACGTTGAAATATAGTTCAAATTCAATAAAAATCGACAAAAATACAGTTTCTAGCTGAAATTTGATGGTTTCGTTGCAGTTTCCGAGCCCGTAGGGTATCTGATTGGCTTAAAAGTACAAGAAAACACTTCAAAAGTGACGTTTCTGAAGAATTTTAACAGTTTTCTTGTATCTACGAACGCCAGAATGCATAAAATTGACCTAAACGTCTCCTTTTCCTATTCTGAGTCGATTCTGCATGCTTTAAGTGTGTTTGGTGGCTCAGAACCATCAAAAAACGTTGAAATATAGTTCAAATTCAATAAAAATCGACAAAAATACAGTTTCTAGCTAAAATTTGATGGTTTCGTTGCACTTTCCGAGCCCGTAGGGTATCTGATTGGCTTAAAAGTACAAGAAAACACTTCAAAAGTGACGTTTCTGAAGAATTTTAACAGTTTTCTTGTATCTACGAACGCCAGAATGCATAAAATTGACCTAAACGTCTCCTTTTCCTATTCTGAGTTGATTCTGCATGCTTTAAGTGTGTTTGGTGGCTCAGAACCATCAAAAAACGTTGAAATATAGTTCAAATTCAATAAAAATCGACAAAAATACAGTTTCTAGCTAAAATTTGATGGTTTCGTTGCACTTTCCGAGCCCGTAGGGTATCTGATTGGCTTAAAAGTACAAGAAAACACTTCAAAAGTGACGTTTCTGAAGAATTTTAACAGTTTTCTTGTATCTACGAACGCCAGAATGCATAAAATTGACCTAAACGTCTCCTTTTCCTATTCTGAGTCGATTCTGCATGCTTTAAGTGTGTTTGGTGGCTCAGAACCATCAAAAAACGTTGAAATATAGTTCAAATTCAATAAAAATCGTCAAAAATACAGTTTCTAGCTAAAATTTGATGGTTTCGTTGCACTTTCCGAGCCCGTAGGGTATCTGATTGGCTTAAAAGTACAAGAAAACACTTCAAAAGTGACGTTTCTGAAGAATTTTAACAGTTTTCTTGTATCTACGAACGCCAGAATGCATAAAATTGACCTAATCGTCTCCTTTTCCTATTCTGAGTCGATTCTGCATGCTTTAAGTGTGTTTGGTGGCTCAGAACCATCAAAAAACGTTGAAATATAGTTCAAATTCAATAAAAATCGACAAAAATACAGTTTCTAGCTAAAATTTGATGGTTTCGTTGCACTTTCCGAGCCCGTAGGGTATCTGATTGGCTTAAAAGTACAAGAAAACACTTCAAAAGTGACGTTTCTGAAGAATTTTAACAGTTTTCTTGTATCTACGAACGCCAGAATGCATAAAATTGACCTAAACGTCTCCTTTTCCTATTCTGAGTCGATTCTGCATGCTTTAAGTGTGTTTGGTGGCTCAGAACCATCAAAAAACGTTGAAATATAGTTCAAATTCAATAAAAATCGACAAAAATACAGTTTCTAGCTAAAATTTGATGGTTTCGTTGCACTTTCCGAGCCCGTTGGGTATCTGATTGGCTTAAAAGTACAAGAAAACACTTCAAAAGTGACGTTTCTGAAGAATTTTAACAGTTTTCTTGTATCTACGAACGCCAGAATGCATAAAATTGACCTAAACGCCTCCTTTTCCTATTCTGAGTCGATTCTGCATGCTTTAAGTGTGTTTGGTGGCTCAGAACCATCAAAAAACGTTGAAATATAGTTCAAATTCAATAAAAATCGACAAAAATACAGTTTCTAGCTAAAATTTTATGGTTTCGTTGCACTTTCCGAGCCCGTAGGGTATCTGATTGGCTTAAAAGTACAAGAAAACACTTCAAAAGTGACGTTTCTGAAGAATTTTAACAGTTTTCTTGTATCTACGAACGCCAGAATGCATAAAATTGACCTAAACGTCTCCTTTTCCTATTCTGAGTCGATTCTGCATGCTTTAAGTGTGTTTGGTGGCTCAGAACCATCAAAAAACGTTGAAATATAGTTCAAATTCAATAAAAATCGACAAAAATACAGTTTCTAGCTAAAATTTGATGGTTTCGTTGCACTTTCCGAGCCCGTAGGGTATCTGATTGGCTTAAAAGTACAAGAAAACACTTCAAAAGTGACGTTTCTGAAGAATTTTAACAGTTTTCTTGTATCTACGAACGCCAGAATGCATAAAATTGACCTAAACGTCTCCTTTTCCTATTCTGAGTCGATTCTGCATGCTTTAAGCGTGTTTGGTGGCTCAGAACCATCAAAAAACGTTGAAATATAGTTCAAATTCAATAAAAATCGACAAAAATACAGTTTCTAGCTAAAATTTGATGGTTTCGTTGCACTTTCCGAGCCCGTAGGGTATCTGATTGGCTTAAAAGTACAAGAAAACACTTCAAAAGTGACGTTTCTGAAGAATTTTAACAGTTTTCTTGTATCTACGAACGCCAGAATGCATAAAATTGACCTAAACGTCTCCTTTTCCTATTCTGAGTCGATTCTGCATGCTTTAAGTGTGTTTGGTGGCTCAGAACCATCAAAAAACGTTGAAATATAGTTCAAATTCAATAAAAATCGACAAAAATACAGTTTCTAGCTAAAATTTGATGGTTTCGTTGCACTTTCCGAGCCCGTAGGGTATCTGATTGGCTTAAAAGTACAAGAAAACACTTCAAAAGTGACGTTTCTGAAGAATTTTAACAGTTTTCTTGTATCTACGAACGCCAGAATGCATAAAATTGACCTAAACGTCTCCTTTTCCTATTCTGAGTCGATTCTGCATGCTTTAAGTGTGTTTGGTGGCTCAGAACCATCAAAAAACGTTGAAATATAGTTCAAATTCATTAAAAATCGACAAAAATACAGTTTCTAGCTAAAATTTGATGGTTTCGTTGCACTTTCCGAGCCCGTAGGGTATCTGATTGGCTTAAAAGTACAAGAAAACACTTCAAAAGTGACGTTTCTGAAGAATTTTAACAGTTTTCTTGTATCTACGAACGCCAGAATGCATAAAATTGACCTAAACGTCTCCTTTTCCTATTCTGAGTCGATTCTGCATGCTTTAAGTGTGTTTGGTGGCTCAGAACCATCAAAAAGCGTTGAAATATAGTTCAAATTCAATAAAAATCGACAAAAATACAGTTTCTAGCTAAAATTTGATGGTTTCGTAGCACTTTCCGAGCCCGTAGGGTATCTGATTGGCTTAAAAGTACAAGAAAACACTTCAAAAGTGACGTTTCTGAAGAATTTTAACAGTTTTCTTGTATCTACGAACGCCAGAATGCATAAAATTGACCTAAACGTCTCCTTTTCCTATTCTGAGTCGATTCTGCATGCTTTAAGTGTGTTTGGTGGCTCAGAACCATCAAAAAACGTTGAAATATAGTTCAAATTCAATAAAAATCGACAAAAATACAGTTTCTAGCTAAAATTTGATGGTTTCGTTGCACTTTCCGAGCCCGTAGGGTATCTGATTGGCTTAAAAGTACAAGAAAACACTTCAAAAGTGACGTTTCTGAAGAATTTTAACAGTTTTCTTGTATCTACGAACGCCAGAATGCATAAAATTGACCTAAACGTCTCCTTTTCCTATTCTGAGTCGATTCTGCATGCTTTAAGTGTGTTTGGTGGCTCAGAACCATCAAAAAACGTTGAAATATAGTTCAAATTCAATAAAAATCGACAAAAATACAGTTTCTAGCTAAAATTTGATGGTTTCGTTGCACTTTCCGAGCCCGTAGGGTATCTGATTGGCTTAAAAGTACAAGAAAACACTTCAAAAGTGACGTTTCTGAAGAATTTTAACAGTTTTCTTGTATCTACGAACGCCAGAATGCATAAAATTGACCTAAACGTCTCCTTTTCCTATTCTGAGTCGATTCTGCATGCTTTAAGTGTGTTTGGTGGCTCAGAACCATCAAAAAACGTTGAAATATAGTTCAAATTCAATAAAAATCGACAAAAATACAGTTTCTAGCTAAAATTTGATGGTTTCGTTGCACTTTCCGAGCCCGTAGGGTATCTGATTGGCTTAAAAGTACAAGAAAACACTTCAAAAGTGACGTTTCTGAAGAATTTTAACAGTTTTCTTGTATCTACGAACGCCAGAATGCATAAAATTGACCTAAACGTCTCCTTTTCCTATTCTGAGTCGATTCTGCATGCTTTAAGTGTGTTTGGTGGCTCAGAACCATCAAAAAACGTTGAAATATAGTTCAAATTCAATAAAAATCGACAAAAATACAGTTTCTAGCTAAAATTTGATGGTTTCGTTGCACTTTCCGAGCCCGTAGGGTATCTGATTGGCTTAAAAGTACAAGAAAACACTTCAAAAGTGACGTTTCTGAAGAATTTTAACAGTTTTCTTGTATCTACGAACGCCAGAATGCATAAAATTGACCTAAACGTCTCCTTTTCCTATTCTGAGTCGATTCTGCATGCTTTAAGTGTGTTTGGTGGCTCAGAACCATCAAAAAACGTTGAAATATAGTTCAAATTCAATAAAAATCGACAAAAATACAGTTTCTAGCTAAAATTTGATGGTTTCGTTGCACTTTCCGAGCCGTAGGGTATCTGATTGGCTTAAAAGTACAAGAAAACACTTCAAAAGTGACGTTTCTGAAGAATTTTAACAGTTTTCTTGTATCTACGAACGCCAGAATGCATAAAATTGACCTAAACGTCTCCTTTTCCTATTCTGAGTCGATTCTGCATGCTTTAAGTGTGTTTGGTGGCTCAGAACCATCAAAAAACGTTGAAATATAGTTCAAATTCAATAAAAATCGACAAAAATACAGTTTCTAGCTAAAATTTGATGGTTTCGTTGCACTTTCCGAGCCCGTAGGGTATCTGATTGGCTTAAAAGTACAAGAAAACACTTCAAAAGTGACGTTTCTGAAGAATTTTAACAGTTATTCTTCAGAATAGGAAAAGGAGACGTTTAGGTCAATTTTATGCATTCTGGCGTTCGTAGATACAAGAAAACTGTTAAAATTCTTCAGAAACGTCACTTTTGAAGTGTTTTCTTGTACTTTTAAGCCAATCAGATACCCTACGGGCTCGGAAAGTGCAACGAAACCATCAAATTTTAGCTAGAAACTGTATTTTTGTCGATTTTTATTGAATTTGAACTATATTTCAACGTTTTTTGATGGTTCTGAGCCACCAAACACACTTAAAGCATGCAGAATCGACTCAGAATAGGAAAAGGAGACGTTTAGGTCAATTTTATGCATTCTGGCGTTCGTAGACACAAGAAAACTGTTAAAATTCTTCAGAAACGTCACTTTTGAAGTGTTTTCTTGTACTTTTAAGCCAATCAGATACCCTACGGGCTCGGAAAGTGCAACGAAACCATCAAATTTTAGCTAGAAACTGTATTTTTGTCGATTTTTATTGAATTTGAACTATATTTCAACGTTTTTTGATGGTTCTGAGCCACCAAACACACTTAAAGCATGCAGAATCGACTCAGAATAGGAAAAGGAGACGTTTAGGTCAATTTTATGCATTCTGGCGTTCGTAGATACAAGAAAACTGTTAAAATTCTTCAGAAACGTCACTTTTGAAGTGTTTTCTTGTACTTTTAAGCCAATCAGATACCCTACGGGCTCGGAAAGTGCAACGAAACCATCAAATTTTAGCTAGAAACTGTATTTTTGTCGATTTTTATTGAATTTGAACTATATTTCAACGTTTTTTGATGGTTCTGAGCCACCAAACACACTTAAAGCATGCAGAATCGACTCAGAATAGGAAAAGGAGACGTTAAGTTCAATTTTATGCATTCTGGCGTTTGTAGATACAAGAAAACTGTTAAAATTCTTCAGAAACGTCACTTTTGAAGTGTTTTCTTGTACTTTTAAGCCAATCAGATACCCTACGGGCTCGGAAAGTGCAACGAAACCATCAAATTTTAGCTAGAAACTGTATTTTTGTCGATTTTTATTGAATTTGAACTATATTTCAACGTTTTTTGATGGTTCTGAGCCACCAAACACACTTAAAGCATGCAGAATCGACTCAGAATAGGAAAAGGAGACGTTTAGGTCAATTTTATGCATTCTGGCGTTCGTAGATACAAGAAAACTGTTAAAATTCTTCAGAAACGTCACTTTTGAAGTGTTTTCTTGTACTTTTAAGCCAATCAGATACCCTACGGGCTCGGAAAGTGCAACGAAACCATCAAATTTTAGCTAGAAACTGTATTTTTGTCGATTTTTATTGAATTTGAACTATATTTCAACGTTTTTTGATGGTTCTGAGCCACCAAACACACTTAAAGCATGCAGAATCGACTCAGAATAGGAAAAGGAGACGTTTAGGTCAATTTTATGCATTCTGGCGTTCGTAGATACAAGAAAACTGTTAAAATTCTTCAGAAACGTCACTTTTGAAGTGTTTTCTTGTACTTTTAAGCCAATCAGATACCCTACGGGCTCGGAAAGTGCAACGAAACCATCAAATTTTAGCTAGAAACTGTATTTTTGTCGATTTTTATTGAATTTGAACTATATTTCAACGTTTTTTGATGGTTCTGAGCCACCAAACACACTTAAAGCATGCAGAATCGACTCAGAATAGGAAAAGGAGACGTTTAGGTCAATTTTATGCATTCTGGCGTTCGTAGATACAAGAAAACTGTTAAAATTCTTCAGAAACGTCACTTTTGAAGTGTTTTCTTGTACTTTTAAGCCAATCAGATACCCTACGGGCTCGGAAAGTGCAACGAAACCATCAAATTTTAGCTAGAAACTGTATTTTTGTCGATTTTTATTGAATTTGAACTATATTTCAACGTTTTTTGATGGTTCTGAGCCACCAAACACACTTAAAGCATGCAGAATCGACTCAGAATAGGTAAAGGAGACGTTTAGGTCAATTTTATGCATTCTGGCGTTCGTAGATACAAGAAAACTGTTAAAATTCTTCAGAAACGTCACTTTTGAAGTGTTTTCTTGTACTTTTAAGCCAATCAGATACCCTACGGGCTCGGAAAGTGCAACGAAACCATCAAATTTTAGCTAGAAACTGTATTTTTGTCGATTTTTATTGAATTTGAACTATATTTCAACGTTTTTTGATGGTTCTGAGCCACCAAACACACTTAAAGCATGCAGAATCGACTCAGAATAGGAAAAGGAGACGTTTAGGTCAATTTTATGCATTCTGGCGTTCGTAGATACAAGAAAACTGTTAAAATTCTTCAGAAACGTCACTTTTGAAGTGTTTTCTTGTACTTTTAAGCCAATCAGATACCCTACGGGCTCGGAAAGTGCAACGAAACCATCAAATTTTAGCTAGAAACTGTATTTTTGTCGATTTTTATTGAATTTGAACTATATTTCAACGTTTTTTGATGGTTCTGAGCCACCAAACACACTTAAAGCATGCAGAATCGACTCAGAATAGGAAAAGGAGACGTTTAGGTCAATTTTATGCATTCTGGCGTTCGTAGATACAAGAAAACTGTTAAAATTCTTCAGAAACGTCACTTTTGAAGTGTTTTCTTGTACTTTTAAGCCAATCAGATACCCTACGGGCTCGGAAAGTGCAACGAAACCATCAAATTTTAGCTAGAAACTGTATTTTTGTCGATTTTTATTGAATTTGAACTATATTTCAACGTTTTTTGATGGTTCTGAGCCACCAAACACACTTAAAGCATGCAGAATCGACTCAGAATAGGAAAAGGAGACGTTTAGGTCAATTTTATGCATTCTGGCGTTCGTAGATACAAGAAAACTGTTAAAATTCTTCAGAAACGTCACTTTTGAAGTGTTTTCTTGTACTTTTAAGCCAATCAGATACCCTACGGGCTCGGAAAGTGCAACGAAACCATCAAATTTTAGCTAGAAACTGTATTTTTGTCGATTTTTATTGAATTTGAACAATATTTCAACGTTTTTTGATGGTTCTGAGCCACCAAACACACTTAAAGCATGCAGAATCGACTCAGAATAGGAAAAGGAGACGTTTAGGTCAATTTTATGCATTCTGGCGTTCGTAGATACAAGAAAACTGTTAAAATTCTTCAGAAACGTCACTTTTGAAGTGTTTTCTTGTACTTTTAAGCCAATCAGATACCCTACGGGCTCGGAAAGTGCAACGAAACCATCAAATTTTAGCTAGAAACTGTATTTTTGTCGATTTTTATTGAATTTGAACTATATTTCAACGTTTTTTGATGGTTCTGAGCCACCAAACACACTTAAAGCATGCAGAATCGACTCAGAATAGGAAAAGGAGACGTTTAGGTCAATTTTATGCATTCTGGCGTTCGTAGATACAAGAAAACTGTTAAAATTCTTCAGAAACGTCACTTTTGAAGTGTTTTCTTGTACTTTTAAGCCAATCAGATACCCTACGGGCTCGGAAAGTGCAACGAAACCATCAAATTTTAGCTAGAAACTGTATTTTTGTCGATTTTTATTGAATTTGAACTATATTTCAACGTTTTTTGATGGTTCTGAGCCACCAAACACACTTAAAGCATGCAGAATCGACTCAGAATAGGAAAAGGAGACGTTTAGGTCAATTTTATGCATTCTGGCGTTCGTAGATACAAGAAAACTGTTAAAATTCTTCAGAAACGTCACTTTTGAAGTGTTTTCTTGTACTTTTAAGCCAATCAGATACCCTACGGGCTCGGAAAGTGCAACGAAACCATCAAATTTTAGCTAGAAACTGTATTTTTGTCGATTTTTATTGAATTTGAACTATATTTCAACGTTTTTTGATGGTTCTGAGCCACCAAACACACTTAAAGCATGCAGAATCGACTCAGAATAGGAAAAGGAGACGTTTAGGTCAATTTTATGCATTCTGGCGTTCGTAGATACAAGAAAACTGTTAAAATTCTTCAGAAACGTCACTTTTGAAGTGTTTTCTTGTACTTTTAAGCCAATCAGATACCCTACGGGCTCGGAAAGTGCAACGAAACCATCAAATTTTAGCTAGAAACTGTATTTTTGTCGATTTTTATTGAATTTGAACTATATTTCAACGTTTTTTGATGGTTCTGAGCCACCAAACACACTTAAAGCATGCAGAATCGACTCAGAATAGGAAAAGGAGACGTTTAGGTCAATTTTATGCATTCTGGCGTTCGTAGATACAAGAAAACTGTTAAAATTCTTCAGAAACGTCACTTTTGAAGTGTTTTCTTGTACTTTTAAGCCAATCAGATACCCTACGGGCTCGGAAAGTGCAACGAAACCATCAAATTTTAGCTAGAAACTGTATTTTTGTCGATTTTTATTGAATTTGAACTATATTTCAACGTTTTTTGATGGTTCTGAGCCACCAAACACACTTAAAGCATGCAGAATCGACTCAGAATAGGAAAAGGAGACGTTTAGGTCAATTTTATGCATTCTGGCGTTCGTAGATACAAGAAAACTGTTAAAATTCTTCAGAAACGTCACTTTTGAAGTGTTTTCTTGTACTTTTAAGCCAATCAGATACCCTACGGGCTCGGAAAGTGCAACGAAACCATCAAATTTTAGCTAGAAACTGTATTTTTGTCGATTTTTATTGAATTTGAACTATATTTCAACGTTTTTTGATGGTTCTGAGCCACCAAACACACTTAAAGCATGCAGAATCGACTCAGAATAGGAAAAGGAGACGTTTAGGTCAATTTTATGCATTCAGGCGTTCGTAGATACAAGAAAACTGTTAAAATTCTTCAGAAACGTCACTTTTGAAGTGTTTTCTTGTACTTTTAAGCCAATCAGATACCCTACGGGCTCGGAAAGTGCAACGAAACCATCAAATTTTAGCTAGAAACTGTATTTTTGTCGATTTTTATTGAATTTGAACTATATTTCAACGTTTTTTGATGGTTCTGAGCCACCAAACACACTTAAAGCATGCAGAATCGACTCAGAATAGGAAAAGGAGACGTTTAGGTCAATTTTATGCATTCTGGCGTTCGTAGATACAAGAAAACTGTTAAAATTCTTCAGAAACGTCACTTTTGAAGTGTTTTCTTGTACTTTTAAGCCAATCAGATACCCTACGGGCTCGGAAATTGCAACGAAACCATCAAATTTTAGCTAGAAACTGTATTTTTGTCGATTTTTATTGAATTTGAACTATATTTCAACGTTTTTTGATGGTTCTGAGCCACCAAACACACTTAAAGCATGCAGAATCGACTCAGAATAGGAAAAGGAGACGTTTAGGTCAATTTTATGCATTCTGGCGTTCGTAGATACAAGAAAACTGTTAAAATTCTTCAGAAACGCCACTTTTGAAGTGTTTTCTTGTACTTTTAAGCCAATCAGATACCCTACGGGCTCGGAAAGTGCAACGAAACCATCAAATTTTAGCTAGAAACTGTATTTTTGTCGATTTTTAATGAATTTGAACTATATTTCAACGTTTTTTGATGGTTCTGAGCCACCAAACACACTTAAAGCATGCAGAATCGACTCAGAATAGGAAAAGGAGACGTTTAGGTCAATTTTATGCATTCTGGCGTTCGTAGATACAAGAAAACTGTTAAAATTCTTCAGAAACGTCACTTTTGAAGTGTTTTCTTGTACTTTTAAGCCAATCAGATACCCTACGGGCTCGGAAAGTGCAACGAAACCATCAAATTTTAGCTAGAAACTGTATTTTTGTCGATTTTTATTGAATTTGAACTATATTTCAACGTTTTTTGATGGTTCTGAGCCACCAAACACACTTAAAGCATGCAGAATCGACTCAGAATAGGAAAAGGAGACGTTTAGGTCAATTTTATGCATTCTGGCGTTCGTAGATACAAGAAAACTGTTAAAATTCTTCAGAAACGTCACTTTTGAAGTGTTTTCTTGTTCTTTTAAGCCAATCAGATACCCTACGGGCTCGGAAAGTGCAACGAAACCATCAAATTTTAGCTAGAAACTGTATTTTTGTCGATTTTTATTGAATTTGAACTATATTTCAACGTTTTTTGATGGTTCTGAGCCACCAAACACACTTAAAGCATGCAGAATCGACTCAGAATAGGAAAAGGAGACGTTTAGGTCAATTTTATGCATTCTGGCGTTCGTAGATACAAGAAAACTGTTAAAATTCTTCAGAAACGTCACTTTTGAAGTGTTTTCTTGTTCTTTTAAGCCAATCAGATACCCTACGGGCTCGGAAAGTGCAACGAAACCATCAAATTTTAGCTAGAAACTGTATTTTTGTCGATTTTTATTGAATTTGAACTATATTTCAACGTTTTTTGATGGTTCTGAGCCACCAAACACACTTAAAGCATGCAGAATCGACTCAGAATAGGAAAAGGAGACGTTTAGGTCAATTTTATGCATTCTGGCGTTCGTAGATACAAGAAAACTGTTAAAATTCTTCAGAAACGTCACTTTTGAAGTGTTTTCTTGTACTTTTAAGCCAATCAGATACCCTACGGGCTCGGAAAGTGCAACGAAACCATCAAATTTTAGCTAGAAACTGTATTTTTGTCGATTTTTAATGAATTTGAACTATATTTCAACGTTTTTTGATGGTTCTGAGCCACCAAACACACTTAAAGCATGCAGAATCGACTCAGAATAGGAAAAGGAGACGTTTAGGTCAATTTTATGCATTCTGGCGTTCGTAGATACAAGAAAACTGTTAAAATTCTTCAGAAACGTCACTTTTGAAGTGTTTTCTTGTACTTTTAAGCCAATCAGATACCCTACGGGCTCGGAAAGTGCAACGAAACCATCAAATTTTAGCTAGAAACTGTATTTTTGTCGATTTTTATTGAATTTGAACTATATTTCAACGTTTTTTGATGGTTCTGAGCCACCAAACACACTTAAAGCATGCAGAATCGACTCAGAATAGGAAAAGGAGACGTTTAGGTCAATTTTATGCATTCTGGCGTTCGTAGATACAAGAAAACTGTTAAAATTCTTCAGAAACGTCACTTTTGAAGTGTTTTCTTGTACTTCTAAGCCAATCAGATACCCTACGGGCTCGGAAAGTGCAACGAAACCATCAAATTTTAGCTAGAAACTGTATTTTTGTCGATTTTTATTGAATTTGAACTATATTTCAACGTTTTTTGATGGTTCTGAGCCACCAAACACACTTAAAGCATGCAGAATCGACTCAGAATAGGAAAAGGAGAAGTTTAGGTCAATTTTATGCATTCTGGCGTTCGTAGATACAAGAAAACTGTTAAAATTCTTCAGAAACGTCACTTTTGAAGTGTTTTCTTGTACTTTTAAGCCAATCAGATACCCTACGGGCTCGGAAAGTGCAACGAAACCATCAAATTTTAGCTAGAAACTGTATTTTTGTCGATTTTTATTGAATTTGAACTATATTTCAACGTTTTTTGATGGTTCTGAGCCACCAAACACACTTAAAGCATGCAGAATCGACTCAGAATAGGAAAAGGAGACGTTTAGGTCAATTTTATGCATTCTGGCGTTCGTAGATACAAGAAAACTGTTAAAATTCTTCAGAAACGTCACTTTTGAAGTGTTTTCTTGTACTTTTAAGCCAATCAGATACCCCACGGGCTCGGAAAGTGCAACGAAACCATCAAATTTTAGCTAGAAACTGTATTTTTGTCGATTTTTATTGAATTTGAACTATATTTCAACGTTTTTTGATGGTTCTGAGCCACCAAACACACTTAAAGCATGCATAATCGACTCAGAATAGGAAAAGGAGACGTTTAGGTCAATTTTATGCATTCTGGCGTTCGTAGATACAAGAAAACTGTTAAAATTCTTCAGAAACGTCACTTTTGAAGTGTTTTCTTGTACTTTTAAGCCAATCAGATACCCTACGGGCTCGGAAAGTGCAACGAAACCATCAAATTTTAGCTAGAAACTGTATTTTTGTCGATTTTTATTGAATTTGAACTATATTTCAACGTTTTTTGATGGTTCTGAGCCACCAAACACACTTAAAGCATGCAGAATCGACTCAGAATAGGAAAAGGAGACGTTTAGGTCAATTTTATGCATTCTGGCGTTCGTAGATACAAGAAAACTGTTAAAATTCTTCAGAAACGTCACTTTTGAAGTGTTTTCTTGTACTTTTAAGCCAATCAGATACCCTACGGGCTCGGAAAGTGCAACGAAACCATCAAATTTTAGCTAGAAACTGTATTTTTGTCGATTTTTATTGAATTTGAACTATATTTCAACGTTTTTTGATGGTTCTGAGCCACCAAACACACTTAAAGCATGCAGAATCGACTCAGAATAGGAAAAGGAGACGTTTAGGTCAATTTTATGCATTCTGGCGTTCGTAGATACAAGAAAACTGTTAAAATTCTTCAGAAACGTCACTTTTGAAGTGTTTACTTGTACTTTTAAGCCAATCAGATACCCGACGGGCTCGGAAAGTGCAACGAAACCATCAAATTTTAGCTAGAAACTGTATTTTTGTCGATTTTTATTGAATTTGAACTATATTTCAACGTTTTTTGATGGTTCTGAGCCACCAAACACACTTAAAGCATGCAGAATCGACTCAGAATAGGAAAAGGAGACGTTTAGGTCAATTTTATGCATTCTGGCGTTCGTAGATACAAGAAAACTGTTAAAACTCTTCACAAACGTCACTTTTGAAGTGTTTTCTTGTACTTTTAAGCCAATCAGATACCCTACGGGCTCGGAAAGTGCAACGAAACCATCAAATTTTAGCTAGAAACTGTATATTTGTCGATTTTTATTGAATTTGAACTATATTTCAACGTTTATTGATGGTTCTGAGCCACCAAACACACTTAAAGCATGTAGAATCGACTCAGAATAGGAAAAGGAGACGTTTAGGTCAATTTTATGCATTCTGGCGTTCGTAGATACAAGAAAACTGTTAAAATTCTTCAGAAACGTCACTTTTGAAGTGTTTTCTTGTACTTTTAAGCCAATCAGATAACCTACGGGCTCGGAAAGTGCAACGAAACCATCAAATTTTAGCTAGAAACTGTATTTTTGTCGATTTTTATTGAATTTGAACTATATTTCAACGTTTTTTGATGGTTCTGAGCCACCAAACACACTTAAAGCATGCAGAATCGACTCAGAATAGGAAAAGGAGACGTTTAGGTCAATTTTATGCATTCTGGCGTTCGTAGATACAAGAAAACTGTTAAAATTCTTCAGAAACGTCACTTTTGAAGTGTTTTCTTGTACTTTTAAGCCAATCAGATACCCAACGGGCTCGGAAAGTGCAACGAAACCATCAAATTTTAGCTAGAAACTGTATTTTTGTCGATTTTTATTGAATTTGAACTATATTTCAACGTTTTTTGATGGTTCTGAGCCACCAAACACACTTAAAGCATGCAGAATCGACTCAGAATAGGAAAAGGAGACGTTTAGGTCAATTTTATGCATTCTGGCGTTCGTAGATACAAGAAAACTGTTAAAATTCTTCAGAAACGTCACTTTTGAAGTGTTTTCTTGTACTTTTAAGCCAATCAGATACCCTACGGGCTCGGAAAGTGTAACGAAACCATCAAATTTTAGCTAGAAACTGTATTTTTGTCGATTTTTATTGAATTTGAACTATATTTCAACGTTTTTTGATGGTTCTGAGCCACCAAACACACTTAAAGCATGCAGAATCGACTCAGAATAGGAAAAGGAGACGTTTAGGTCAATTTTATGCATTCTGGCGTTCGTAGATACAAGAAAACTGTTAAAATTCTTCAGAAACGTCACTTTTGAAGTGTTTTCTTGTACTTTTAAGCCAATCAGATACCCTACGGGCTCGGAAAGTGCAACGAAACCATCAAATTTTAGCTAGAAACTGTATTTTTGTCGATTTTTATTGAATTTGAACTATATTTCAAAGTTTTTTGATGGTTCTGAGCCACCAAACACACTTAAAGCATGCAGAATCGACTCAGAATAGGAAAAGGAGACGTTTAGGTCAATTTTATGCATTCTGGCGTTCGTAGATACAAGACAACTGTTAAAATTCTTCAGAAACGTCACTTTTGAAGTGTTTTCTTGTACTTTTAAGCCAATCAGATACCCTACGGGCTCGGAAAGTGCAACGAAACCATCAAATTTTAGCTAGAAACTGTATTTTTGTCGATTTTTATTGAATTTGAACTATATTTCAACGTTTTTTGATGGTTCTGAGCCACCAAACACACTTAAAGCATGCAGAATCGACTCAGAATAGGAAAAGGAGACGTTTAGGTCAATTTTATGCATTCTGGCGTTCGTAGATACAAGAAAACTGTTAAAATTCTTCAGAAACGTCACTTTTGAAGTGACTTTTCTTGTACTTTTAAGCCAATCAGATACCCAACGGGCTCGGAAAGTGCAACGAAACCATCAAATTTTAGCTAGAAACTGTATTTTTGTCGATTTTTATTGAATTTGAACTATATTTCAACGTTTTTTGATGGTTCTGAGTAGAGAGCGGATTTTATGAAATTTGCATATCTGTTATTTTTTGCATATAAGTCTTGATATTTAATATGTGAACGAATCATGCTAATTAAAAATGAATACAGCTATAAAAAAATTGCATATTTGCATATATTTGCCTTCTGCTGCATATTTCACCAAACGGGTGCATATTTTGCATTTTTATCAATTTTTGTACTAATTTGAAAAAAAAATTATCGTCATTCTATCGGAATTTATCTAGAAAGACGAAATTTTATGAATCATATTGCAGATATTGTCCTGAGTTTAAAATAACTAGGAAAGGTTTGGGTTTTATGGTAGTTTGGAAACATCACTGGGTATTAAGCCATCCTTCCAGGTAAATTCGCGCCCTAATTACTTTAGGAAATACCGTTCATTCCCAAAATTTTTGTTCGTTGGTTAAGTGGTGGTCTAAGGGACGTTATACTATTATTTTTCATCGTGAGTTTGTATTGAAAGCAATTAAAGGGATGCAGGTGAATCAATATGTCGAAGAGAACTCAAATTAATTTATGAATTATACCTTTTCCTGAACTTATTCTTCAAGAACGAACTGTGTTTTGTCGCGCCTGCCCTAAACCGGTAAGTATTTTTACATCTGTGGACGTAGTACGCAGTTTTTCTATTTGCAAATACTTATACTTATTTTAGAATCACCGGAAAAACTTTTTGTTAGAATATTTCGAAAAAAATCTGAAAATAAATTGTTACCAAAATAGTAATTAAATAGTGGATTACTACTATTTTTTAATTTGTCCTATTTATATTTATTTTTTAGTATAAGAATAATATCTTTAAAAACGTGATTTATGTGTTAGTGAGATGTAATTAAACACTTTGCAATGTGATTTCTGTATTTTTTGTAATAAAACGTAAGCTCGGGAACCCTGTTTTTGTATTTTATAAATAAATTTAGTTCGCTTTTTTTTAATTTTTGGAGCATATGCATCTGCATATCTCTGCATATATTAAGAAAGTTACTGCATATTTGCATAAATTTGGTGCATATCATATGATCATATATCTGAAAATTTTGGTGCATATTTTCCGCTCTCTAGTTCTGAGCCACCAAACACACTTAAAGCATGCAGAATCGACTCAGAATAGGAAAAGGAGACGTTTAGGTCAATTTTATGCATTCTGGCGTTCGTAGATACAAGAAAACTGTTAAAATTCTTCAGAAACGTCACTTTTGAAGTGTTTTCTTGTACTTTTAAGCCAATCAGATACCCTACGGGCTCGGAAAGTGCAACGAAACCATCAAATTTTAGCTAGAAACTGTATTTTTGTCGATTTTTATTGAATTTGAACTATATTTCAACGTTTTTTGATGGTTCTGAGCCACCAAACACACTTAAAGCATGCAGAATCGACTCAGAATAGGAAAAGGAGACGTTTAGGTCAATTTTATGCATTCTGGCGTTCGTAGATACAAGAAAACTGTTAAAATTCTTCAGAAACGTCACTTTTGAAGTGTTTTCTTGTACTTTTAAGCCAATCAGATACCCTACGGGCTCGGAAAGTGCAACGAAACCATCAAATTTTAGCTAGAAACTGTATTTTTGTCGATTTTTATTGAATTTGAACTATATTTCAACGTTTTTTGATGGTTCTGAGCCACCAAACACACTTAAAGCATGTAGAATCGACTCAGAATAGGAAAAGGAGACGTTTAGGTCAATTTTATGCATTCTGGCGTTCGTAGATACAAGAAAACTGTTAAAATTCTTCAGAAACGTCACTTTTGAAGTGTTTTCTTGTAATTTTAAGCCAATCAGATACCCTACGGGCTCGGAAAGTGCAACGAAACCATCAAATTTTAGCTAGAAACTGTATTTTTGTCGATTTTTATTGAATTTGAACTATATTTCAACGTTTTTTGATGGTTCTGAGCCACCAAACACACTTAAAGCATGCAGAATCGACTCAGAATAGGAAAAGGAGACGTTTAGGTCAATTTTATGCATTCTGGCGTTCGTAGATACAAGAAAACTGTTAAAATTCTTCAGAAACGTCACTTTTGAAGTGTTTTCTTGTACTTTTAAGCCAATCAGATACCCTACGGGCTCGGAAAGTGCAACGAAACCATCAAATTTTAGCTAGAAACTGTATTTTTGTCGATTTTTATTGAATTTGAACTATATTTCAACGTTTTTTGATGGTTCTGAGCCACCAAACACACTTAAAGCATGTAGAATCGACTCAGAATAGGAAAAGGAGACGTTTAGTTCAATTTTATGCATTCTGGCGTTCGTAGATACAAGAAAACTGTTAAAATTCTTCAGAAACGTCACTTTTGAAGTGTTTTCTTGTACTTTTAAGCCAATCAGATACCCTACGGGCTCGGAAAGTGCAACGAAACCATCAAATTTTAGCTAGAAACTGTATTTTTGTCGATTTTTATTGAATTTGAACTATATTTCAACGTTTTTTGATGGTTCTGAGCCACCAAACACACTTAAAGCATGCAGAATCGACTCAGAATAGGAAAAGGAGACGTTTAGGTCAATTTTATGCATTCTGGCGTTCGTAGATACAAGAAAACTGTTAAAATTCTTCAGAAACGTCACTTTTGAAGTGTTTTCTTGTACTTTTAAGCCAATCAGATACCCTACGGGCTCGGAAAGTGCAACGAAACCATCAAATTTTAGCTAGAAACTGTATTTTTGTCGATTTTTATTGAATTTGAACTATATTTCAACGTTTTTTGATGGTTCTGAGCCACCAAACACACTTAAAGCATGCAGAATCGACTCAGAATAGGAAAAGGAGACGTTTAGGTCAATTTTATGCATTCTGGCGTTCGTAGATACAAGAAAACTGTTAAAATTCTTCAGAAACGTCACTTTTGAAGTGTTTTCTTGTACTTTTAAGCCAATCAGATACCCTACGGGCTCGGAAAGTGCAACGAAACCATCAAATTTTAGCTAGAAACTGTATTTTTGTCGATTTTTATTGAATTTGAACTATATTTCAACGTTTTTTGATGGTTCTGAGCCACCAAACACACTTAAAGCATGCAGAATCGACTCAGAATAGGAAAAGGAGACGTTTAGGTCAATTTTATGCATTCTGGCGTTCGCAGATACAAGAAAACTGTTAAAATTCTTCAGAAACGTCACTTTTGAAGTGTTTTCTTGTACTTTTAAGCCAATCAGATACACTACGGGCTCGGAAAGTGCAACGAAACCATCAAATTTTAGCTAGAAACTGTATTTTTGTCGATTTTTATTGAATTTGAACTATATTTCAACGTTTTTTGATGGTTCTGAGCCACCAAACACACTTAAAGCATGCAGAATCGAGTCAGAATAGGAAAAGGAGACGTTTAGGTCGATTTTATGCATTCTGGCGTTCGTAGATACAAGAAAACTGTTAAAATTCTTCAGAAACGTCACTTTTGAAGTGTTTTCTTGTACTTTTAAGCCAATCAGATACCCTACGGGCTCGGAAAGTGCAACGAAACCATCAAATTTTAGCTAGAAACTGTATTTTTGTCGATTTTTATTGAATTTGAACTATATTTCAACGTTTTTTGATGGTTCTGAGCCACCAAACACACTTAAAGCATGCAGAATCGACTCAGAATAGGAAAAGGAGACGTTTAGGTCAATTTTATGCATTCTGGCGTTCGTAGACACAAGAAAACTGTTAAAATTCTTCAGAAACGTCACTTTTGAAGTGTTTTCTTGTACTTTTAAGCCAATCAGATACCCTACGGGCTCGGAAAGTGCAACGAAACCATCAAATTTTAGCTAGAAACTGTATTTTTGTCGATTTTTATTGAATTTGAACTATATTTCAACGTTTTTTGATGGTTCTGAGCCACCAAACACACTTAAAGCATGCAGAATCGACTCAGAATAGGAAAAGGAGACGTTTAGGTCAATTTTATGCATTCTGGCGTTCGTAGACACAAGAAAACTGTTAAAATTCTTCAGAAACGTCACTTTTGAAGTGTTTTCTTGTACTTTTAAGCCAATCAGATACCCTACGGGCTCGGAAAGTGCAACGAAACCATCAAATTTTAGCTAGAAACTGTATTTTTCTCGATTTTTATTGAATTTGAACTATATTTCAACGTTTTTTGATGGTTCTGAGCCACCAAACACACTTAAAGCATGCAGAATCGACTCAGAATAGGAAAAGGAGACGTTTAGGTCAATTTTATGCATTCTGGCGTTCGTAGATACAAGAAAACTGTTAAAATTCTTCAGAAACGTCACTTTTGAAGTGCTTTCTTGTACTTTTAAGCCAATCAGATACCCTACGGGCTCGGAAAGTGCAACGAAACCATCAAATTTTAGCTAGAAACTGTATTTTTGTCGATTTTGATTGAATTTGAACTATATTTCAACGTTTTTTGATGGTTCTGAGCCACCAAACACACTTAAAGCATGCAGAATCGACTCAGAATAGGAAAAGGAGACGTTTAGGTCAATTTTATGCATTCTGGCGTTCGTAGATACAAGAAAACTGTTAAAATTCTTCAGAAACGTCACTTTTGAAGTGTTTTCTTGTACTTTTAAGCCAATCAGATACCCTACGGGCTCGGAAAGTGCAACGAAACCATCAAATTTTAGCTAGAAACTGTATTTTTGTCGATTTTTATTGAATTTGAACTATATTTCAACGTTTTTTGATGGTTCTGAGCCACCAAACACACTTAAAGCATGCAGAATCGACTCAGAATAGGAAAAGGAGACGTTTAGGTCAATTTTATGCATTCTGGCGTTCGTAGATACAAGAAAACTGTTAAAATTCTTCAGAAACGTCACTTTTGAAGTGTTTTCTTGTACTTTTAAGCCAATCAGATACCCTACGGGCTCGGAAAGTGCAACGAAACCATCAAATTTTAGCTAGAAACTGTATTTTTGTCGATTTTTATTGAATTTGAACTATATTTCAACGTTTTTTGATGGTTCTGAGCCACCAAACACACTTAAAGCATGCAGAATCGACTCAGAATAGGAAAAGGAGACGTTTAGGTCAATTTTATCCATTCTGGCGTTCGTAGATACAAGAAAACTGTTAAAATTCTTCAGAAACGTCACTTTTGAAGTGTTTTCTTGTACTTTTAAGCCAATCAGATACCCTACGGGCTCGGAAAGTGCAACGAAACCATCAAATTTTAGCTAGAAACTGTATTTTTGTCGATTTTTATTGAATTTGAACTATATTTCAACGTTTTTTGATGGTTCTGAGCCACCAAACACACTTAAAGCATGCAGAATCGACTCAGAATAGGAAAAGGAGACGTTTAGGTCAATTTTATGCATTCTGGCGTTCGTAGATACAAGAAAACTGTTAAAATTCTTCAGAAACGTCACTTTTGAAGTGTTTTCTTGTACTTTTAAGCCAATCAGATACCCTACGGGCTCGGAAAGTGCAACGAAACCATCAAATTTTAGCTAGAAACTGTATTTTTGTCGATTTTTATTGAATTTGAACAATATTTCAACGTTTTTTGATGGTTCTGAGCCACCAAACATACTTAAAGCATGCAGAATCGACTCAGAATAGGAAAAGGAGACGTTTAGGTCAATTTTATGCATTCTGGCGTTCGTAGATACAAGAAAACTGTTAAAATTCTTCAGAAACGTCACTTTTGAAGTGTTTTCTTGTACTTTTAAGCCAATCAGATACCCTACGGGCTCGGAAAGTGCAACGAAACCATCAAATTTTAGCTAGAAACTGTATTTTTGTCGATTTTTATTGAATTTGAACTATATTTCAACGTTTTTTGATGGTTCTGAGCCACCAAACACACTTAAAGCATGCAGAATCGACTCAGAATAGGAAAAGGAGACGTTTAGGTCAATTTTATGCATTCTGGCGTTCGTAGATACAAGAAAACTGTTAAAATTCTTCAGAAACGTCACTTTTGAAGTGTTTTCTTGTACTTTTAAGCCAATCAGATACCCTACGGGCTCGGAAAGTGCAACGAAACCATCAAATTTTAGCTAGAAACTGTATTTTTGTCGATTTTTATTGAATTTGAACTATATTTCAACGTTTTTTGATGGTTCTGAGCCACCAAACACACTTAAAGCATGCAGAATCGACTCAGAATAGGAAAAGGAGACGTTTAGGTCAATTTTATGCATTCTGGCGTTCGTAGATACAAGAAAACTGTTAAAATTCTTCAGAAACGTCACTTTTGAAGTGTTTTCTTGTACTTTTAAGCCAATCAGATACCCTACGGGCTCGGAAAGTGCAACGAAACCATCAAATTTTAGCTAGAAACTGTATTTTTGTCGATTTTTATTGAATTTGAACTATATTTCAACGTTTTTTGATGGTTCTGAGCCACCAAACACACTTAAAGCATGCAGAATCGACTCAGAATAGGAAAAGGAGACGTTTAGGTCAATTTTATCCATTCTGGCGTTCGTAGATACAAGAAAACTGTTAAAATTCTTCAGAAACGTCACTTTTGAAGTGTTTTCTTGTACTTTTAAGCCAATCAGATACCCTACGGGCTCGGAAAGTGCAACGAAACCATCAAATTTTAGCTAGAAACTGTATTTTTGTCGATTTTTATTGAATTTGAACTATATTTCAACGTTTTTTGATGGTTCTGAGCCACCAAACACACTTAAAGCATGCAGAATCGACTCAGAATAGGAAAAGGAGACGTTTAGGTCAATTTTATGCATTCTGGCGTTCGTAGATACAAGAAAACTGTTAAAATTCTTCAGAAACGTCACTTTTGAAGTGTTTTCTTGTACTTTTAAGCCAATCAGATACCCTACGGGCTCGGAAAGTGCAACGAAACCATCAAATTTTAGCTAGAAACTGTATTTTTGTCGATTTTTATTGAATTTGAACTATATTTCAACGTTTTTTGATGGTTCTGAGCCACCAAACACACTTAAAGCATGCAGAATCGACTCAGAATAGGAAAAGGAGACGTTTAGGTCAATTTTATGCATTCTGGCGTTCGTAGATACAAGAAAACTGTTAAAATTCTTCATAAACGTCACTTTTGAAGTGTTTTCTTGTACTTTTAAGCCAATCAGATACCCTACGGGCTCGGAAAGTGCAACGAAACCATCAAATTTTAGCTAGAAACTGTATTTTTGTCGATTTTTATTGAATTTGAACTATATTTCAACGTTTTTTGATGGTTCTGAGCCACCAAACATACTTAAAGCATGCAGAATCGACTCAGAATAGGAAAAGGAGACGTTTAGGTCAATTTTATGCATTCTGGCGTTCGTAGATACAAGAAAACTGTTAAAATTCTTCAGAAACGTCACTTTTGAAGTGTTTTCTTGTACTTTTAAGCCAATCAGATACCCTACGGGCTCGGAAAGTGCAACGAAACCATCAAATTTTAGCTAGAAACTGTATTTTTGTCGATTTTTATTGAATTTGAACTATATTTCAACGTTTTTTGATGGTTCTGAGCCACCAAACACACTTAAAGCATGCAGAATCGACTCAGAATAGGAAAAGGAGACGTTTAGGTCAATTTTATGCATTCTGGCGTTCGTAGATACAAGAAAACTGTTAAAATTCTTCAGAAACGTCACTTTTGAAGTGTTTTCTTGTACTTTTAAGCCAATCAGATACCCTACGGGCTCGGAAAGTGCAACGAAACCATCAAATTTTAGCTAGAAACTGTATTTTTGTCGATTTTTATTGAATTTGAACTATATTTCAACGTTTTTTGATGGTTCTGAGCCACCAAACACACTTAAAGCATGCAGAATCGACTCAGAATAGGAAAAGGAGACGTTTAGGTCAATTTTATGCATTCTGGCGTTCGTAGATACAAGAAAACTGTTAAAATTCTTCAGAAACGTCACTTTTGAAGTGTTTTCTTGTACTTTTAAGCCAATCAGATACCCTACGGGCTCGGAAAGTGCAACGAAACCATCAAATTTTAGCTAGAAACTGTATTTTTGTCGATTTTTATTGAATTTGAACTATATTTCAACGTTTTTTGATGGTTCTGAGCCACCAAACACACTTGAAGCATGCAGAATCGACTCAGAATAGGAAAAGGAGACGTTTAGGTCAATTTTATGCATTCTGGCGTTCGTAGATACAAGAAAACTGTTAAAATTCTTCAGAAACGTCACTTTTGAAGTGTTTTCTTGTACTTTTAAGCCAATCAGATACCCAACGGGCTCGGAAAGTGCAACGAAACCATCAAATTTTAGCTAGAAACTGTATTTTTGTCGATTTTTATTGAATTTGAACTATATTTCAACGTTTTTTGATGGTTCTGAGCCACCAAACACACTTAAAGCATGCAGAATCGACTCAGAATAGGAAAAGGAGACGTTTAGGTCAATTTTATGCATTCTGGCGTTCGTAGATACAAGAAAACTGTTAAAATTCTTCAGAAACGTCACTTTTGAAGTGTTTTCTTGTACTTTTAAGCCAATCAGATACCCTACGGGCTCGGAAAGTGCAACGAAACCATCAAATTTTAGCTAGAAACTGTATTTTTGTCGATTTTTATTGAATTTGAACTATATTTCAACGTTTTTTGATGGTTCTGAGCCACCAAACACACTTAAAGCATGCAGAATCGACTCAGAATAGGAAAAGGAGACGTTTAGGTCAATTTTATGCATTCTGGCGTTCGTAGATACAAGAAAACTGTGAAAATTCTTCAGAAACGTCACTTTTGAAGTGTTTTCTTGTACTTTTAAGCCAATCAGATACCCTACGGGCTCGGAAAGTGCAACGAAACCATCAAATTTTAGCTAGAAACTGTATTTTTGTCGATTTTTATAGAATTTGAACTATATTTCAACGTTTTTTGATGGTTCTGAGCCACCAAACACACTTAAAGCATGCAGAATCGACTCAGAATAGGAAAAGGAGACGTTTAGGTCAATTTTATGCATTCTGGCGTTCGTAGATACAAGAAAACTGTTAAAATTCTTCAGAAACGTCACTTTTGAAGTGTTTTCTTGTACTTTTAAGCCAATCAGATACCCTACGGGCTCGGAAAGTGCAACGAAACCATCAAATTTTAGCTAGAAACTGTATTTTTGTCGATTTTTATTGAATTTGAACTATATTTCAACGTTTTTTGATGGTTCTGAGCCACCAAACACACTTAAAGCATGCAGAATCGACTCAGAATAGGAAAAGGAGACGTTTAGGTCAATTTTATGCATTCTGGCGTTCGTAGATACAAGAAAACTGTTAAAATTCTTCAGAAACGTCACTTTTGAAGTGTTTTCTTGTACTTTTAAGCCAATCAGATACCCTACGGGCTCGGAAAGTGCAACGAAACCATCAAATTTTAGCTAGAAACTGTATTTTTGTCGATTTTTATTGAATTTGAACTATATTTCAACGTTTTTTGATGGTTCTGAGCCACCAAACACACTTAAAGCATGCAGAATCGACTCAGAATAGGAAAAGGAGACGTTTAGGTCAATTTTATGCATTCTGGCGTTCGTAGATACAAGAAAACTGTTAAAATTCTTCATAAACGTCACTTTTGAAGTGTTTTCTTGTACTTTTAAGCCAATCAGATACCCTACGGGCTCGGAAAGTGCAACGAAACCATCAAATTTTAGCTAGAAACTGTATTTTTGTCGATTTTTATTGAATTTGAACTATATTTCAACGTTTTTTGATGGTTCTGAGCCACCAAACATACTTAAAGCATGCAGAATCGACTCAGAATAGGAAAAGGAGACGTTTAGGTCAATTTTATGCATTCTGGCGTTCGTAGATACAAGAAAACTGTTAAAATTCTTCAGAAACGTCACTTTTGAAGTGTTTTCTTGTACTTTTAAGCCAATCAGATACCCTACGGGCTCGGAAAGTGCAACGAAACCATCAAATTTTAGCTAGAAACTGTATTTTTGTCGATTTTTATTGAATTTGAACTATATTTCAACGTTTTTTGATGGTTCTGAGCCACCAAACACACTTAAAGCATGCAGAATCGACTCAGAATAGGAAAAGGAGACGTTTAGGTCAATTTTATGCATTCTGGCGTTCGTAGATACAAGAAAACTGTTAAAATTCTTCAGAAACGTCACTTTTGAAGTGTTTTCTTGTACTTTTAAGCCAATCAGATACCCTACGGGCTCGGAAAGTGCAACGAAACCATCAAATTTTAGCTAGAAACTGTATTTTTGTCGATTTTTATTGAATTTGAACTATATTTCAACGTTTTTTGATGGTTCTGAGCCACCAAACACACTTAAAGCATGCAGAATCGACTCAGAATAGGAAAAGGAGACGTTTAGGTCAATTTTATGCATTCTGGCGTTCGTAGATACAAGAAAACTGTTAAAATTCTTCAGAAACGTCACTTTTGAAGTGTTTTCTTGTACTTTTAAGCCAATCAGATACCCTACGGGCTCGGAAAGTGCAACGAAACCATCAAATTTTAGCTAGAAACTGTATTTTTGTCGATTTTTATTGAATTTGAACTATATTTCAACGTTTTTTGATGGTTCTGAGCCACCAAACACACTTAAAGCATGCAGAATCGACTCAGAATAGGAAAAGGAGACGTTTAGGTCAATTTTATGCATTCTGGCGTTCGTAGATACAAGAAAACTGTTAAAATTCTTCAGAAACGTCACTTTTGAAGTGTTTTCTTGTACTTTTAAGCCAATCAGATACCCAACGGGCTCGGAAAGTGCAACGAAACCATCAAATTTTAGCTAGAAACTGTATTTTTGTCGATTTTTATTGAATTTGAACTATATTTCAACGTTTTTTGATGGTTCTGAGCCACCAAACACACTTAAAGCATGCAGAATCGACTCAGAATAGGAAAAGGAGACGTTTAGGTCAATTTTATGCATTCTGGCGTTCGTAGATACAAGAAAACTGTTAAAATTCTTCAGAAACGTCACTTTTGAAGTGTTTTCTTGTACTTTTAAGCCAATCAGATACCCTACGGGCTCGGAAAGTGCAACGAAACCATCAAATTTTAGCTAGAAACTGTATTTTTGTCGATTTTTATTGAATTTGAACTATATTTCAACGTTTTTTGATGGTTCTGAGCCACCAAACACACTTAAAGCATGCAGAATCGACTCAGAATAGGAAAAGGAGACGTTTAGGTCAATTTTATGCATTCTGGCGTTCGTAGATACAAGAAAACTGTTAAAATTCTTCAGAAACGTCACTTTTGAAGTGTTTTCTTGTACTTTTAAGCCAATCAGATACCCGACGGGCTCGGAAAGTGCAATGAAACCATCAAATTTTAGCTAGAAACTGTATTTTTGTCGATTTTTATTGAATTTGAACTATATTTCAACGTTTTTTGATGGTTCTGAGCCACCAAACACACTTAAAGCATTCAGAATCGACTCAGAATAGGAAAAGGAGACGTTTAGGTCAATTTTATGCATTCTGGCGTTCGTAGATACAAGAAAACTGTTAAAATTCTTCAGAAACGTCACTTTTGAAGTGTTTTCTTGTACTTTTAAGCCAATCAGATACCCGACGGGCTCGGAAAGTGCAACGAAACCATCAAATTTTAGCTAGAAACTGTATTTTTGTCGATTTTTATTGAATTTGAACTATATTTCTACGTTTTTTGATGGTTCTGAGCCACCAAACACACTTAAAGCATGCAGAATCGACTCAGAATAGGAAAAGGAGACGTTTAGGTCAATTTTATGCATTCTGGCGTTCGTAGATACAAGAAAACTCTTAAAATTCTTCAGAAACGTCACTTTTGAAGTGTTTTCTTGTACTTTTAAGCCAATCAGATACCCTACGGGCTCGGAAAGTGCAACGAAACCATCAAATTTTAGCTAGAAACTGTATTTTTGTCGATTTTTATTGAATTTGAACTATATTTCAACGTTTTTTGATGGTTCTGAGCCACCAAACACACTTAAAGCATGCAGAATCGACTCAGAATAGGAAAAGGAGACGTTTAGGTCAATTTTATGCATTCTGGCGTTCGTAGATACAAGAAAACTGTTAAAATTCTTCAGAAACATCGCTTTTGAAGTGTTTTCTTGTACTTTTAAGCCAATCAGATACCCAACGGGCTCGGAAAGTGCAACGAAACCATCAAATTTTAGCTAGAAACTGTATTTTTGTCGATTTTTATTGAATTTGAACTATATTTCAACGTTTTTTGATGGTTCTGAGCCACCAAACACACTTAAAGCATGCAGAATCGACTCAGAATAGGAAAAGGAGACGTTTAGGTCAATTTTATGCATTCTGGCGTTCGTAGATACAAGAAAACTGTTAAAATTCTTCAGAAACGTCACTTTTGAAGTGTTTTCTTGTACTTTTAAGCCAATCAGATAACCTACGGGCTCGGAAAGTGCAACGAAACCATCAAATTTTAGCTAGAAACTGTATTTTTGTCGATTTTTATTGAATTTGAACTATATTTCAACGTTTTTTGATGGTTCTGAGCCACCAAACACACTTAAAGCATGCAGAATCGACTCAGAATAGGAAAAGGAGACGTTTAGGTCAATTTTATGCATTCTGGCGTTCGTAGATACAAGAAAACTGTTAAAATTCTTCAGAAACGTCACTTTTGAAGTGTTTTCTTGTACTTTTAAGCCAATCAGATACCCTACGGGCTCGGAAAGTGCAACGAAACCATCAAATTTTAGCTAGAAACTGTATTTTTGTCGATTTTTATTGAATTTGAACTATATTTCAACGTTTTTTGATGTTTCTGAGCCACCAAACACACTTAAAGCATGCAGAATCGACTCAGAATAGGAAAAGGAGACGTTTAGGTCAATTTTATGCATTCTGGCGTTCGTAGATACAAGAAAACTGTTAAAATTCTTCAGAAACGTCACTTTTGAAGTGTTTTCTTGTACTTTTAAGCCAATCAGATACCCTACGGGCTCGGAAAGTGCAACGAAACCATGAAATTTTAGCTAGAAACTGTATTTTTGTCGATTTTTATTGAATTTGAACTATATTTCGACGTTTTTTGATGGTTCTGAGCCACCAAACACACTTAAAGCATGCAGAATCGACTCAGAATAGGAAAAGGAGACGTTTAGGTCAATTTTATGCATTCTGGCGTTCGTAGATACAAGAAAACTGTTAAAATTCTTCAGAAACGTCACTTTTGAAGTGTTTTCTTGTACTTTTAAGCCAATCAGATACCCTACGGGCTCGGAAAGTGCAACGAAACCATCAAATTTTAGCTAGAAACTGTATTTTTGTCGATTTTTATTGAATTTGAACTATATTTCAACGTTTTTTGATGGTTCTGAGCCACCAAACACACTTAAAGCATGCAGAATCGACTCAGAATAGGAAAAGGAGACGTTTAGGTCAATTTTATGCATTCTGGCGTTCGTAGATACAAGAAAACTGTTAAAATTCTTCAGAAACGTCACTTTTGAAGTGTTTTCTTGTACTTTTAAGCCAATCAGATACCCTACGGGCTCGGAAAGTGCAACGAAACCATCAAATTTTAGCTAGAAACTGTATTTTTGTCGATTTTTATTGAATTTGAACTATATTTCAACGTTTTTTGATGGTTCTGAGCCACCAAACACACTTAAAGCATGCAGAATCGACTCAGAATAGGAAAAGGAGACGTTTAGGTCAATTTTATGCATTCTGGCGTTCGTAGATACAAGAAAACTGTTAAAATTCTTCAGAAACGTCACTTTTGAAGTATTTTCTTGTACTTTTAAGCCAATCAGATACCCTACGGGCTCGGAAAGTGCAACGAAACCATCAAATTTTAGCTAGAAACTGTATTTTTGTCGATTTTTATTGAATTTGAACTATATTTCAACGTTTTTTGATGGTTCTGAGCCACCAAACACACTTAAAGCATGCAGAATCGACTCAGAATAGGAAAAGGAGACGTTTAGGTCAATTTTATGCATTCTGGCGTTCGTAGATACAAGAAAACTGTTAAAATTCTTCAGAAACGTCACTTTTGAAGTGTTTTCTTGTACTTTTAAGCCAATCAGATACCCTACGGGCTCGGAAAGTGCAACGAAACCATCAAATTTTAGCTAGAAGCTGTATTTTTGTCGATTTTTATTGAATTTGAACTATATTTCAACGTTTTTTGATGGTTCTGAACCACCAAACACACTTAAAGCATGCAGAATCGACTCAGAATAGGAAAAGGAGACGTTTAGGTCAATTTTATGCATTCTGGCGTTCGTAGATACAAGAAAACTGTTAAAATTCTTCAGAAACGTCACTTTTGAAGTGTTTTCTTGTACTTTTAAGCCAATGAGATACCCTACGGGCTCGGAAAGTGCAACGAAACCATCAAATTTTAGCTAGAAACTGTATTTTTGTCGATTTTTATTGAATTTGAACTATATTTCAACGTTTTTTGATGGTTATGAGCCACCAAACACACTTAAAGCATGCAGAATCGACTCAGAATAGGAAAAGGAGACGTTTAGGTCAATTTTATGCATTCTGGCGTTCGTAGATACAAGAAAACTATTAAAATTCTTCAGAAACGTCACTTTTGAAGTGTTTGCTTGTACTTTTAAGCCACTCAGATACCCTACGGGCTCGGAAAGTGCAACGAAACCATCAAATTTTAGCTAGAAACTGTATTTTTGTCGATTTTTATTGAACTTGAACTATGTCTCAACGTTTTTTGATGGTTCTGAGCCACCAAACACACTTAAAGCATGCAGAATCGACTCAGAATAGGAGAAGGAGACGTTTAGGTCAATTTTATGCATTCTGGCGTTCGTAGATACAAGAAAACTGTTAAAATTCTTCAGAAACGTCACTTTTGAAGTGTTTTCTTGTACTTTTAAGCCACTCAGATAACCTACGGGCTCGGAAAGTGCAAGGAAACCATCAAATTTTAGCTAGAAACTGTATTTTTGTCGATTTTTATTGAATTTGAACTATATTTCAACGTTTTTTGATGGTTCTGAGCCACCAAACACACTTAAAGCATGCAGAATCGACTCAGAATAGGAAAAGGAGAAGTTTAGGTCAATTTTATGCATTCTGGCGTTCGTAGATACAAGAAAACTGTTAAAATTCTTCAGAAACGTCACTTTTGAAGTGTTTTCTTGTACTTTTAAGCCACTCAGATACCCAACGGGCTCGGAAAGTGCAACGAAACCATCAAATTTTAGCTAGAAACTGTATTTTTGTCGATTTTTATTGAATTTGAAGTATATTTCAACGTTTTTTGATGGTTCTGAGCCACCAAAGACACTTAAAGCATGCAGAATCGACTCAGAATAGGAAAAGGAGACGTTTAGGTCAATTTTATGCATTCTGGCGTTCCTAGATACAAGAAAACTGTTAAAATTCTTCAGAAACGTCACTTTTGAAGTGTTTTCTTGTACTTTTAAGCCACTCAGATACCCAACGGGCTCGGAAAGTGCAACGAAACCATCAAATTTTAGCTAGAAACTGTATTTTTGTCGATTTTTATTGAATTTGAACTATATTTCAACGTTTTTTGATGGTTCTGAGCCACCAAACACACTTAAAGCATGCAGAATCGACTCAGAATAGGAAAAGGAGACGTTTAGGTCAATTTTATGCATTCTGGCGTTCGTAGATACAAGAAAACTGTTAAAATTCTTCAGAAACGTCACTTTTGAAGTGTTTTCTTGTACTTTTAAGCCACTCAGATACCCTACGGGCTCGGAAAGTGCAACGAAATCATCAAATTTTAGCTAGAAACTGTATTTTTGTCGATTTTTATTGAATTTGAACTATATTTCAACGTTTTTTGATGGTTCTGAGCCACCAAACACACTTAAAGCATGCAGAATCGACTCAGAATAGGAAAAGGAGACGTTTAGGTCAATTTTATGCATTCTGGCGTTCGTAGATACAAGAAAACTGTTAAAATTCTTCAGAAACGTCACTTTTGAAGTGTTTTCTTGTACTTTTAAGCCACTCAGATACCCGACGGGCTCGGAAAGTGCAACGAAACCATCAAATTTTAGCTAGAAACTGTATTTTTGTCGATTTTTATTGAATTTGAACTATATTTCAACGTTTTTTGATGGTTCTGAGCCACCAAACACACTTAAAGCATGCAGAATCGACTCAGAATAGGAAAAGGAGACGTTTAGGTCAATTTTATGCATTCTGGCGTTCGTAGATACAAGAAAACTGTTAAAATTCTTCAGAAACGTCACTTTTGAAGTGTTTTCTTGTACTTTTAAGCCACTCAGATACCCGACGGGCTCGGAAAGTGCAACGAAACCATCAAATTTTAGCTAGAAACTGTATTTTTGTCGATTTTTATTGAATTTGAACTATATTTCAACGTTTTTTGATGGTTCTGAGCCACCAAACACACTTAAAGCATGCAGAATCGACTCAGAATAGGAAAAGGAGACGTTTAGGTCAATTTTATGCATTCTGGCGTTCGTAGATACAAGAAAACTGTTAAAATTCTTCAGAAACGTCACTTTTGAAGTGTTTTCTTGTACTTTTAAGCCACTCAGATACCCGACGGGCTCGGAAAGTGCAACGAAACCATCAAATTTTAGCTAGAAACTGTATTTTTGTCGATTTTTATTGAATTTGAACTATATTTCAACGTTTTTTGATGGTTCTGAGCCACCAAACACACTTAAAGCATGCAGAATCGACTCAGAATAGGAAAAGGAGACGTTTAGGTCAATTTTATGCATTCTGGCGTTCGTAGATACAAGAAAACTGTTAAAATTCTTCAGAAACGTCACTTTTGAAGTGTTTTCTTGTACTTTTAAGCCACTCAGATACCCTACGGGCTCGGAAAGTGCAACGAAACCATCAAATTTTAGCTAGAAACTGTATTTTTGTCGATTTTTATTGAATTTGAACTATATCTCAACGTTTTTTGATGGTTCTGAGCCACCAAACACACTTAAAGCATGCAGAATCGACTCAGATTAGGAAAAGAAGACGTTTAGGTCAATTTTATGCATTCTGGCGTTCGTAGATACAAGAAAACTGTTAAAATTCTTCAGAAACGTCACTTTTGAAGTGTTTTCTTGTACTTTTAAGCCACTCAGATACCCGACGGGCTCGGAAAGTGCAACGAAACCATCAAATTTTAGCTAGAAACTGTATTTTTGTCGATTTTTATTGAATTTGAACTATATTTCAACGTTTTTTGATGGTTCTGAGCCACCAAACACACTTAAAGCATGCAGAATCGACTCAGAATAGGAAAAGGAGACGTTTAGGTCAATTTTATGCATTCTGGCGTTCGTAGATACAAGAAAACTGTTAAAATTCTTCAGAAACGTCACTTTTGAAGTGTTTTCTTGTACTTTTAAGCCACTCAGATACCCTACGGGCTCGGAAAGTGCAACGAAACCATCAAATTTTAGCTAGAAACTGTATTTTTATCGATTTTTATTGAATTTGAACTATATTTCAACGTTTTTTGATGGTTCTGAGCCACCAAACACACTTAAAGCATGCAGAATCGACTCAGAATAGGAAAAGGAGACGTTTAGGTCAATTTTATGCATTCTGGCGTTCGTAGATACAAGAAAACTGTTAAAATTCTTCAGAAACGTCACTTTTGAAGTGTTTTCTTGTACTTTTAAGCCACTCAGATACCCTACGGGCTCGGAAAGTGCAACGAAACCATCAAATTTTAGCTAGAAACTGTATTTTTGTCGATTTTTATTGAATTTGAACTATATCTCAACGTTTTTTGATGGTTCTGAGCCACCAAACACACTTAAAGCATGCAGAATCGACTCAGATTAGGAAAAGAAGACGTTTAGGTCAATTTTATGCATTCTGGCGTTCGTAGATACAAGAAAACTGTTAAAATTCTTCAGAAACGTCATTTTTGAAGTGTTTTCTTGTACTTTTAAGCCACTCAGATACCCTACGGGCTCGGAAAGTGCAACGAAACCATCAAATTTTAGCTAGAAACTGTATTTTTGTCGATTTTTATTGAATTTGAACTATATTTCAACGTTTTTTGATGGTTCTGAGCCACCAAACACACTTAAAGCATGCAGAATCGACTCAGAATAGGAAAAGGAGACGTTTAGGTCAATTTTATGCATTCTGGCGTTCGTAGATACAAGAAAACTGTTAAAATTCTTCAGAAACGTCACTTTTGAAGTGTTTTCTTGTACTTTTAAGCCACTCAGATACCCTACGGGCTCGGAAAGTGCAACGAAACCATCAAATTTTAGCTAGAAACTGTATTTTTGTCGATTTTTATTGAATTTGAACTATATTTCAACGTTTTTTGATGGTTCTGAGCCACCAAACACACTTAAAGCATGCAGAATCGACTCAGATTAGGAAAAGGAGACGTTTAGGTCAATTTTATGCATTCTGGCGTTCGTAGATACAAGAAAACTGTTAAAATTCTTCAGAAACGTCACTTTTGAAGTGTTTTCTTGTACTTTTAAGCCACTCAGATACCCTACGGGCTCGGAAAGTGCAACGAAACCATCAAATTTTAGCTAGAAACTGTATTTTTGTCGATTTTTATTGAATTTGAACTATATTTCAACGTTTTTTGATGGTTCTGAGCCACCAAACACACTTAAAGCATGCAGAATCGACTCAGAATAGGAAAAGGAGACGTTTAGGTCAATTTTATGCATTCTGGCGTTCGTAGATACAAGGAAACTGTTAAAATTCTTCAGAAACGTCACTTTTGAAGTGTTTTCTTGTACTTTTAAGCCACTCAGACACCCTACGGGCTCGGAAAGTGCAACGAAACCATCAAATTTTAGCTAGAAACTGTATTTTTGTCGATTTTTATTGAATTTGAACAATATTTCAACGTTTTTTGATGGTTCTGAGCCACCAAACACACTTAAAGCATGCAGAATCGACTCAGAATAGGAAAAGGAGACGTTTAGGTCAATTTTATGCATTCTGGCGTTCGTAGATACAAGAAAACTGTTAAAATTCTTCAGAAACGTCACTTTTGAAGTGTTTTCTTGTACTTTTAAGCCACTCAGATACCCTACGGGCTCGGAAAGTGCAACGAAACCATCAAATTTTAGCTAGAAACTGTATTTTTGTCGATTTTTATTGAATTTGAACTATATTTCAACGTTTTTTGATGGTTCTGAGCCACCAAACACACTTAAAGCATGCAGAATCGACTGAGAATAGGAAAAGGAGACGTTTAGGTCAACTTTATGCATTCTGGCGTTCGTAGATACAAGAAAACTGTTAAAATTCTTCAGAAACGTCACTTTTGAAGTGTTTGCTTGTACTTTTAAGCCACTCAGATACCCTACGGGCTCGGAAAGTGCAACGAAACCATCAAATTTTAGCTAGAAACTGTATTTTTGTCGATTTTTATTGAATTTGAACTATATCTCAACGTTTTTTGATGGTTCTGAGCCACCAAACACACTTAAAGCATGCAGAATCGACTCAGAATAGGAGAAGGAGACGTTTAGGTCAATTTTATGCATTCTGGCGTTCGTAGATACAAGAAAACTGTTAAAATTCTTCAGAAACGTCACTTTTGAAGTGTTTTCTTGTACTTTTAAGCCACTCAGATAACCTACGGGCTCGGAAAGTGCAACGAAACCATCAAATTTTAGCTAGAAACTGTATTTTTGTCGATTTTTATTGAATTTGAACTATATTTCAACGTTTTTTGATGGTTCTGAGCCACCAAACACACTTAAAGCATGCAGAATCGACTCAGAATAGGAAAAGGAGACGTTTAGGTCAATTTTATGCATTCTGGCGTTCGTAGATACAAGAAAACTGTTAAAATTCTTCAGAAACGTCACTTTTGAAGTGTTTTCTTGTACTTTTAAGCCACTCAGATACCCTACGGGCTCGGAAAGTGCAACGAAACCATCAAATTTTAGCTAGAAACTGTATTTTTGTCGATTTTTATTGAATTTGAACTATATTTCAACGTTTTTTGATGGTTCTGAGCCAGCAAACACACTTAAAGCATGCAGAATCGACTCAGAATAGGAAAAGGAGACGTTTAGGTCAATTTTATGCATTCTGGCGTTCGTAGATACAAGAAAACTGTTAAAATTCTTCAGAAACGTCACTTTTGAAGTGTTTTCTTGTACTTTTAAGCCACTCAGATACCCTACGGGCTCGGAAAGTGCAACGAAACCATCAAATTTTAGCTAGAAACTGTATTTTTGTCGATTTTTATTGAATTTGAACTATATTTCAACGTTTTTTGATGGTTCTGAGCCACCAAACACACTTAAAGCATGCAGAATCGACTCAGAATAGGAAAAGGAGACGTTTAGGTCAATTTTATGCATTCTGGCGTTCGTAGATACAAGAAAACTGTTAAAATTCTTCAGAAACGTCACTTTTGAAGTGTTTTCTTGTACTTTTAAGCCACTCAGATACCCTACGGGCTCGGAAAGTGCAACGAAACCATCAAATTTTAGCTAGAAACTGTATTTTTGTCGATTTTTATTGAATTTGAACTATATTTCAACGTTTTTTGATGGTTCTGAGCCACCAAACACACTTAAAGCATGCAGAATCGACTCAGAATAGGAAAAGGAGACGTTTAGGTCAATTTTATGCATTCTGGCGTTCGTAGATACAAGAAAACTGTTAAAATTCTTCAGAAACGTCACTTTTGAAGTGTTTTCTTGTACTTTTAAGCCACTCAGATACCCTACGGGCTCGGAAAGTGCAACGAAACCATCAAATTTTAGCTAGAAACTGTATTTTTGTCGATTTTTATTGAATTTGAACTATATTTCAACGTTTTTTGATGGTTCTGAGCCACCAAACACACTTAAAGCATGCAGAATCGACTCAGAATAGGAAAAGGAGACGTTTAGGTCAATTTTATGCATTCTGGCGTTCGTAGATACAAGAAAACTGTTAAAATTCTTCAGAAACGTCACTTTTGAAGTGTTTTCTTGTACTTTTAAGCCACTCAGATACCCTACGGGCTCGGAAAGTGCAACGAAACCATCAAATTTTAGCTAGAAACTGTATTTTTGTCGATTTTTATTGAATTTGAACTATATTTCAACGTTTTTTGATGGTTCTGAGCCACCAAACACACTTAAAGCATGCAGAATCGACTCAGAATAGGAAAAGGAGACGTTTAGGTCAATTTTATGCATTCTGGCGTTCGTAGATACAAGAAAACTGTTAAAATTCTTCAGAAACGTCACTTTTGAAGTGTTTTCTTGTACTTTTAAGCCACTCAGATACCCTACGGACTCGGAAAGTGCAACGAAACCATCAAATTTTAGCTAGAAACTGTATTTTTGTCGATTTTTATTGAATTTGAACTATATTTCAACGTTTTTTGATGGTTCTGAGCCACCAAACACACTTAAAGCATGCAGAATCGACTCAGAATAGGAAAAGGAGACGTTTAGGTCAATTTTATGCATTCTGGCGTTCGTAGATACAAGAAAACTGTTAAAATTCTTCAGAAACGTCACTTTTGAAGTGTTTTCTTGTACTTTTAAGCCACTCAGATACCCTACGGGCTCGGAAAGTGCAACGAAACCATCAAATTTTAGCTAGAAACTGTATTTTTGTCGATTTTTATTGAATTTGAACTATATCTCAACGTTTTTTGATGGTTCTGAGCCACCAAACACACTTAAAGCATGCAGAATCGACTCAGATTAGGAAAAGAAGACGTTTAGGTCAATTTTATGCATTCTGGCGTTCGTAGATACAAGAAAACTGTTAAAATTCTTCAGAAACGTCACTTTTGAAGTGTTTTCTTGTACTTTTAAGCCACTCAGATACCCTACGGGCTCGGAAAGTGCAACGAAACCATCAAATTTTAGCTAGAAACTGTATTTTTGTCGATTTTTATTGAATTTGAACTATATTTCAACGTTTTTTGATGGTTCTGAGCCAGCAAACACACTTAAAGCATGCAGAATCGACTCAGAATAGGAAAAGGAGACGTTTAGGTCAATTTTATGCATTCTGGCGTTCGTAGATACAAGAAAACTGTTAAAATTCTTCAGAAACGTCACTTTTGAAGTGTTTTCTTGTACTTTTAAGCCACTCAGATACCCTACGGGCTCGGAAAGTGCAACGAAACCATCAAATTTTAGCTAGAAACTGTATTTTTGTCGATTTTTATTGAATTTGAACTATATTTCAACGTTTTTTGATGGTTCTGAGCCAGCAAACACACTTAAAGCATGCAGAATCGACTCAGAATAGGAAAAGGAGACGTTTAGGTCAATTTTATGCATTCTGGCGTTCGTAGATACAAGAAAACTGTTAAAATTCTTCAGAAACGTCACTTTTGAAGTGTTTTCTTGTACTTTTAAGCCACTCAGATACCCTACGGGCTCGGAAAGTGCAACGAAACCATCAAATTTTAGCTAGAAACTGTATTTTTGTCGATTTTTATTGAATTTGAACTATATTTCAACGTTTTTTGATGGTTCTGAGCCACCAAACACACTTAAAGCATGCAGAATCGACTCAGAATAGGAAAAGGAGACGTTTAGGTCAATTTTATGCATTCTGGCGTTCGTAGATACAAGAAAACTGTTAAAATTCTTCAGAAACGTCACTTTTGAAGTGTTTTCTTGTACTTTTAAGCCACTCAGATACCCTACGGGCTCGGAAAGTGCAACGAAACCATCAAATTTTAGCTAGAAACTGTATTTTTGTCGATTTTTATTGAATTTGAACTATATTTCAACGTTTTTTGATGGTTCTGAGCCACCAAACACACTTAAAGCATGCAGAATCGATTCAGAATAGGAAAAGGAGACGTTTAGGTCAATTTTATGCATTCTGGCGTTCGTAGATACAAGAAAACTGTTAAAATTCTTCAGAAACGTCACTTTTGAAGTGTTTTCTTGTACTTTTAAGCCACTCAGATACCCTACGGGCTCGGAAAGTGCAACGAAACCATCAAATTTTAGCTAGAAACTGTATTTTTGTCGATTTTTATTGAATTTGAACTACATCTCAACGTTTTTTGATGGTTCTGAGCCACCAAACACACTTAAAGCATGCAGAATCGACTCAGATTAGGAAAAGAAGACGTTTAGGTCAATTTTATGCATTCTGGCGTTCGTAGATACAAGAAAACTGTTAAAATTCTTCAGAAACGTCACTTTTGAAGTGTTTTCTTGTACTTTTAAGCCACTCAGATACCCTACGGGCTCGGAAAGTGCAACGAAACCATCAAATTTTAGCTAGAAACTGTATTTTTGTCGATTTTTATTGAATTTGAACTATATTTCAACGTTTTTTGATGGTTCTGAGCCAGCAAACACACTTAAAGCATGCAGAATCGACTCAGAATAGGAAAAGGAGACGTTTAGGTCAATTTTATGCATTCTGGCGTTCGTAGATACAAGAAAACTGTTAAAATTCTTCAGAAACGTCACTTTTGAAGTGTTTTCTTGTACTTTTAAGCCACTCAGATACCCTACGGGCTCGGAAAGTGCAACGAAACCATCAAATTTTAGCTAGAAACTGTATTTTTGTCGATTTTTATTGAATTTGAACTATATTTCAACGTTTTTTGATGGTTCTGAGCCACCAAACACACTTAAAGCATGCAGAATCGACTCAGAATAGGAAAAGGAGACGTTTAGGTCAATTTTATGCATTCTGGCGTTCGTAGATACAAGAAAACTGTTAAAATTCTTCAGAAACGTCACTTTTGAAGTGTTTTCTTGTACTTTAAGCCACTCAGACACCCTACGGGCTCGGAAAGTGCAACGAAACCATCAAATTTTAGCTAGAAACTGTATTTTTGTCGATTTTTATTGAATTTGAACTATATTTCAACGTTTTTTGATGGTTCTGAGCCACCAAACACACTTAAAGCATGCAGAATCGACTCAGAATAGGAAAAGGAGACGTTTAGGTCAATTTTATGCATTCTGGCGTTCGTAGATACAAGAAAACTGTTAAAATTCTTCAGAAACGTCACTTTTGAAGTGTTTTCTTGTACTTTTAAGCCACTCAGATACCCAACGGGCTCGGAAAGTGCAACGAAACCATCAAATTTTAGCTAGAAACTGTATTTTTGTCGATTTTTATTGAATTTGAACTATATTTCAACGTTTTTTGATGGTTCTGAGCCACCAAACACACTTAAAGCATGCAGAATCGACTCAGAATAGGAAAAGGAGACGTTTAGGTCAATTTTATGCATTCTGGCGTTCGTAGATACAAGAAAACTGTTAAAATTCTTCAGAAACGTCACTTTTGAAGTGTTTTCTTGTACTTTTAAGCCACTCAGATACCCTACGGGCTCGGAAAGTGCAACGAAACCATCAAATTTTAGCTAGAAACTGTATTTTTGTCGATTTTTATTGAATTTGAACTATATCTCAACGTTTTTTGATGGTTCTGAGCCACCAAACACACTTAAAGCATGCAGAATCGACTCAGATTAGGAAAAGAAGACGTTTAGGTCAATTTTATGCATTCTGGCGTTCGTAGATACAAGAAAACTGTTAAAATTCTTCAGAAACGTCACTTTTGAAGTGTATTCTTGTACTTTTAAGCCACTCAGATACCCTACGGGCTCGGAAAGTGCAACGAAACCATCAAATTTTAGCTAGAAACTGTATTTTTGTCGATTTTTATTGAATTTGAACTATATTTCAACGTTTTTTGATGGTTCTGAGCCAGCAAACACACTTAAAGCATGCAGAATCGACTCAGAATAGGAAAAGGAGACGTTTAGGTCAATTTTATGCATTCTGGCGTTCGTAGATACAAGAAAACTGTTAAAATTCTTCAGAAACGTCACTTTTGAAGTGTTTTCTTGTACTTTTAAGCCACTCAGATACCCTACGGGCACGGAAAGTGCAACGAAACCATCAAATTTTAGCTAGAAACTGTATTTTTGTCGATTTTTATTGAATTTGAACTATATTTCAACGTTTTTTGATGGTTCTGAGCCACCAAACACACTTAAAGCATGCAGAATCGACTCAGAATAGGAAAAGGAGACGTTTAGGTCAATTTTATGCATTCTGGCGTTCGTAGATACAAGAAAACTGTTAAAATTCTTCAGAAACGTCACTTTTGAAGTGTTTTCTTGTACTTTTAAGCCACTCAGATACCCTACGGGCTCGGAAAGTGCAACGAAACCATCAAATTTTAGCTAGAAACTGTATTTTTGTCGATTTTTATTGAATTTGAACTATATTTCAACGTTTTTTGATGGTTCTGAGCCACCAAACACACTTAAAGCATGCAGAATCGACTCAGAATAGGAAAAGGAGACATTTAGGTCAATTTTATGCATTCTGGCGTTCGTAGATACAAGAAAACTGTTAAAATTCTTCAGAAACGTCACTTTTGAAGTGTTTTCTTGTACTTTTAAGCCACTCAGATACCCTACGGGCTCGGAAAGTGCAACGAAACCATCAAATTTTAGCTAGAAACTGTATTTTTGTCGATTTTTATTGAATTTGAACTATATTTCAACGTTTTTTGATGGTTCTGAGCCACCAAACACACTTAAAGCATGCAGAATCGACTCAGAATAGGAAAAGGAGACGTTTAGGTCAATTTTATGCATTCTGGCGTTCGTAGATACAAGAAAACTGTTAAAATTCTTCAGAAACGTCACTTTTGAAGTGTTTTCTTGTACTTTTAAGCCACTCAGATACCCTACGGGCTCGGAAAGTGCAACGAAACCATCAAATTTTAGCTAGAAACTGTATTTTTGTCGATTTTTATTGAATTTGAACTATATTTCAACGTTTTTTGATGGTTCTGAGCCACCAAACACACTTAAAGCATGCAGAATCGACTCAGAATAGGAAAAGGAGACGTTTAGGTCAATTTTGTGCATTCTGGCGTTCGTAGATACAAGAAAACTGTTAAAATTCTTCAGAAACGTCACTTTTGAAGTGTTTTCTTGTACTTTTAAGCCACTCAGATACCCTACGGGCTCGGAAAGTGCAACGAAACCATCAAATTTTAGCTAGAAACTGTATTTTTGTCGATTTTTATTGAATTTGAACTATATTTCAACGTTTTTTGATGGTTCTGAGCCACCAAACACACTTAAAGCATGCAGAATCGACTCAGAATAGGAAAAGGAGACGTTTAGGTCAATTTTATGCATTCTGGCGTTCGTAGATACAAGAAAACTGTTAAAATTCTTCAGAAACGTCACTTTTGAAGTGTTTTCTTGTACTTTTAAGCCACTCAGATACCCAACGGGCTCGGAAAGTGCAACGAAACCATCAAATTTTAGCTAGAAACTGTATTTTTGTCGATTTTTATTGAATTTGAACTATATTTCAACGTTTTTTGATGGTTCTGAGCCACCAAACACACTTAAAGCATGCAGAATCGACTCAGAATAGGAAAAGGAGACGTTTAGGTCAATTTTATGCATTCTGGCGTTCGTAGATACAAGAAAACTGTTAAAATTCTTCAGAAACGTCACTTTTGAAGTGTTTTCTTGTACTTTTAAGCCACTCAGATACCCAACGGGCTCGGAAAGTGCAACGAAACCATCAAATTTTAGCTAGAAACTGTATTTTTGTCGATTTTTATTGAATTTGAACTATATTTCAACGTTTTTTGATGGTTCTGAGCCACCAAACACACTTAAAGCATGCAGAATCGACTCAGAATAGGAAAAGGAGACGTTTAGGTCAATTTTATGCATTCTGGCGTTCGTAGATACAAGAAAACTGTTAAAATTCTTCAGAAACGTCACTTTTGAAGTGTTTTCTTGTACTTTTAAGCCACTCAGATACCCTACGGGCTCGGAAAGTGCAACGAAACCATCAAATTTTAGCTAGAAACTGTATTTTTGTCGATTTTTATTGAATTTGAACTATATCTCAACGTTTTTTGATGGTTCTGAGCCACCAAACACACTTAAAGCATGCAGAATCGACTCAGATTAGGAAAAGAAGACGTTTAGGTCAATTTTATGCATTCTGGCGTTCGTAGATACAAGAAAACTGTTAAAATTCTTCAGAAACGTCACTTTTGAAGTGTTTTCTTGTACTTTTAAGCCACTCAGATACCCTACGGGCTCGGAAAGTGCAACGAAACCATCAAATTTTAGCTAGAAACTGTATTTTTGTCGATTTTTATTGAATTTGAACTATATTTCAACGTTTTTTGATGGTTCTGAGCCACCAAACACACTTAAAGCATGCAGAATCGACTCAGAATAGGAAAAGGAGACGTTTAGGTCAATATTATGCATTCTGGCGTTCGTAGATACAAGAAAACTGTTAAAATTCTTCAGAAACGTCACTTTTGAAGTGTTTTCTTGTACTTTTAAGCCACTCAGATACCCTACGGGCTCGGAAAGTGCAACGAAACCATCAAATTTTAGCTAGAAACTGTATTTTTGTCGATTTTTATTGAATTTGAACTATATTTCAACGTTTTTTGATGGTTCTGAGCCACCAAACACACTTAAAGCATGCAGAATCGACTCAGAATAGGAAAAGGAGACGTTTAGGTCAATTTTATGCATTCTGGCGTTCGTAGATACAAGAAAACTGTTAAAATTCTTCAGAAACGTCACTTTTGAAGTGTTTTCTTGTACTTTTAAGCCACTCAGATACCCTACGGGCTCGGAAAGTGCAACGAAACCATCAAATTTTAGCTAGAAACTGTATTTTTGTCGATTTTTATTGAATTTGAACTATATTTCAACGTTTTTTGATGGTTCTGAGCCACCAAACACACTTAAAGCATGCAGAATCGACTCAGAATAGGAAAAGGAGACGTTTAGGTCAATTTTATGCATTCTGGCGTTCGTAGATACAAGAAAACTGTTAAAATTATTCAGAAACGTCACTTTTGAAGTGTTTTCTTGTACTTTTAAGCCACTCAGATACCCAACGGGCTCGGAAAGTGCAACGAAACCATCAAATTTTAGCTAGAAACTGTATTTTTGTCGATTTTTATTGAATTTGAACTATATTTCAACGTTTTTTGATGGTTCTGAGCCACCAAACACACTTAAAGCATGCAGAATCGACTCAGAATAGGAAAAGGAGACGTTTAGGTCAATTTTATGCATTCTGGCGTTCGTAGATACAAGAAAACTGTTAAAATTCTTCAGAAACGTCACTTTTGAAGTGTTTTCTTGTACTTTTAAGCCACTCAGATACCCTACGGGCTCGGAAAGTGCAACGAAACCATCAAATTTTAGCTAGAAACTGTATTTTTGTCGATTTTTATTGAATTTGAACTATATCTCAACGTTTTTTGATGGTTCTGAGCCACCAAACACACTTAAAGCATGCAGAATCGACTCAGAATATTAAAAGGAGACGTTTAGGTCAATTTTATGCATTCTGGCGTTCGTAGATACAAGAAAACTGTTAAAATTCTTCAGAAACGTCACTTTTGAAGTGTTTTCTTGTACTTTTAACCCACTCAGATAACCTACGGGCTCGGAAAGTGCAACGAAACCATCAAATTTTAGCTAGAAACTGTATTTTTGTCGATTTTTATTGAATTTGAACTATATTTCAACGTTTTTTGATGGTTCTGAGCCACCAAACACACTTAAAGCATGCAGAATCGACTCAGAATAGGAAAAGGAGAAGTTTAGGTCAATTTTATGCATTCTGGCGTTCGTAGATACAAGAAAACTGTTAAAATTCTTCAGAAACGTCACTTTTGAAGTGTTTTCTTGTACTTTTAAGCCACTCAGATACCCAACGGGCTCGGAAAGTGCAACGAAACCATCAAATTTTAGCTAGAAACTGTATTTTTGTCGATTTTAATTGAATTTGAAGTATATTTCAACGTTTTTTGATGGTTCTGAGCCACCAAAGACACTTAAAGCATGCAGAATCGACTCAGAATAGGAAAAGGAGACGTTTAGGTCAATTTTATGCATACTGGCGTTCGTAGATACAAGAAAACTGTTAAAATTCTTCAGAAACGTCACTTTTGAAGTGTTTTCTTGTACTTTTAAGCCACTCAGATACCCTACGGGCTCGGAAAGTGCAACGAAACCATCAAATTTTAGGTAGGTACTGTATTTTTGTCGATTTTTATTGAATTTGAACTATATTTCAACGTTTTTTGATGGTTCTGAGCCACCAAACACACTTAAAGCATGCAGAATCGACTCAGAATAGGAAAAGGAGACGTTTAGGTCAATTTTATGCATTCTGGCGTTCGTAGATACAAGAAAACTGTTAAAATTCTTCAGAAACGTCACTTTTGAAGTGTTTTCTTGTACTTTTAAGCCACTCAGATACCCTACGGGCTCGGAAAGTGCAACGAAACCATCAAATTTTAGCTAGAAACTGTATTTTTGTCGATTTTTATTGAATTTGAACTATATTTCAACGTTTTTTGATGGTTCTGAGCCACCAAACACACTTAAAGCATGCAGAATCGACTCAGAATAGGAAAAGGAGACGTTTAGGTCAATTTTATGCATTCTGGCGTTCGTAGATACAAGAAAACTGTTAAAATTCTTCAGAAACGTCACTTTTGAAGTGTTTTCTTGTACTTTTAAGCCACACAGATACCCTAAGGGCTCGGAAAGTGCAACGAAACCATCAAATTTTAGCTAGAAACTGTATTTTTGTCGATTTTTATTGAATTTGAACTATATTTCAACGTTTTTTGATGGTTCTGAGCCACCAAACACACTTAAAGCATGCAGAATCGACTCAGAATCGGAAAAGGAGACGTTTAGGTCAATTTTATGCATTCTGGCGTTCGTAGATACAAGAAAACTGTTAAAATTCTTCAGAAACGTCACTTTTGAAGTGTTTTCTTGTACTTTTAAGCCACTCAGATACCCTACGGGCTCGGAAAGTGCAACGAAACCATCAAATTTTAGCTAGAAACTGTATTTCTGTCGATTTTTATTGAATTTGAACTATATTTCAACGTTTTTTGATGGTTCTGAGCCACCAAACACACTTAAAGCATGCAGAATCGACTCAGAATAGGAAAAGGAGACGTTTAGGTCAATTTTATGCATTCTGGCGTTCGTAGATACAAGAAAACTGTTCAAATTCTTCAGAAACGTCACTTTTGAAGTGTTTTCTTGTACTTTTAAGCCACTCAGATACCCTACGGGCTCGGAAAGTGCAACGAAACCATCAAATTTTAGCTAGAAACTGTATTTTTGTCGATTTTTATTGAATTTGAACAATATTTCAACGTTTTTTGATGGTTCTGAGCCACCAAACACACTTAAAGCATGCAGAATCGACTCAGAATAGGAAAAGGAGACGTTTAGGTCAATTTTATGCATTCTGGCGTTCGTAGATACAAGAAAACTGTTAAAATTCTTCAGAAACGTCACTTTTGAAGTGTTTTCTTGTACTTCTAAGCCACTCAGATACTCTACGGGCTCGGAAAGTGCAACGAAACCATCAAATTTTAGCTAGAAACTGTATTTTTGTCGATTTTTATTGAATTTGAACTATATTTCAACGTTGTTTGATGGTTCTGAGCCACCAAACACACTTAAAGCATGCAGAATCGACTCAGAATAGGAAAGGAGACGTTTAGGTCAGTTTTATGCATTCTGGCGTTCGTAGATACAAGAAAACTGTTAAAATTCTTCAGAAACGTCACTTTTGAAGTGTTTTCTTGTACTTTTAAGCCACTCAGATACCCTACGGGCTCGGAAAGTGCAACGAAACCATCAAATTTTAGCTAGAAACTGTATTTTTGTCGATTTTTATTGAATTTGAACTATATTTCAACGTTTTTTGATGGTTCTGAGCCACCAAACACACTTAAAGCATGCAGAATCGACTCAGAATAGGAAAAGGAGACGTTTAGGTCAATTTTATGCATTCTGGCGTTCGTAGATACAAGAAAACTGTTAAAATTCTTCAGAAATGTCACTTTTGAAGTGTTTTCTTGTACTTTTAAGCCACTCAGATACCCTACGGGCTCGGAAAGTGCAACGAAACCATCAAATTTTAGCTAGAAACTGTATTTTTGTCGATTTTTATTGAATTTGAACTATATTTCAACGTTTTTTGATGGTTCTGAGCCACCAAACACACTTAAAGCATGCAGAATCGACTCAGAATAGGAAAAGGAGACGTTTAGGTCAATTTTATGCATTCTGGCGTTCGTAGATACAAGAAAACTGTTAAAATTCTTCAGAAACGTCACTTTTGAAGTGTTTTCTTGTACTTTTAAGCCACTCAGATACCCTACGGGCTCGGAAAGTGCAACGAAACCATCAAATTTTAGCTAGAAACTGTATTTTTGTCGATTTTTATTGAATTTGAACTACATTTCAACGTTTTTTGATGGTTCTGAGCCACCAAACACACTTAAAGCATGCAGAATCGACTCAGAATAGGAAAAGGAGACGTTTAGGTCAATTTTATGCATTCTGGCGTTCGTAGATACAAGAAAACTGTTAAAATTCTTCAGAAACGTCACTTTTGAAGTGTTTTCTTGTACTTTTAAGCCACTCAGATACCCTACGGGCTCGGAAAGTGCAACGAAACCATCAAATTTTAGCTAGAAACAGAATTTTTGTCGATTTTTATTGAATTTGAACTATATTTCAACGTTTTTTGATGGTTCTGAGCCACCAAACACACTTAAAGCATGCAGAATCGACTCAGAATAGGAAAAGGAGATGTTTAGGTCAATTTTATGCATTCTGGCGTTCGTAGATACAAGAAAACTGTTAAAATTCTTCAGAAACGTCACTTTTGAAGTGTTTTCTTGTACTTTTAAGCCACTCAGATACCCTACGGGCTCGGAAAGTGCAACGAAACCATCAAATTTTAGCTAGAAACTGTATTTTTGTCGATTTTTATTGAATTTGAACTAGATTTCAACGTTTTTTGATGGTTCTGAGCCACCAAACACACTTAAAGCATGCAGAATCGACTCAGAATAGGAAAAGGAGACGTTTAGGTCAATTTTATGCATTCTGGCGTTCGTAGATACAAGAAAACTGTTAAAATTCTTCAGAAACGTCACTTTTGAAGTGTTTTCTTGTACTTTTAAGCCACTCAGATACCCAACGGGCTCGGAAAGTGCAACGAAACCATCAAATTTTAGCTAGAAACTGTATTTTTGTCGATTTTTATTGAATTTGAACTATATTTCAACGTTTTTTGATGGTTCTGAGCCACCAAACACACTTAAAGCATGCAGAATCGACTCAGAATAGGAAAAGGAGACGTTTAGGTCAATTTTATGCATTCTGGCGTTCGTAGATACAAGAAAACTGTTAAAATTCTTCAGAAACGTCACTTTTGAAGTGTTTTCTTGTACTTTTAAGCCACTCAGATACCCTACGGGCTCGGAAAGTGCAACGAAACCATCAAATTTTAGCTAGAAACTGTATTTTTGTCGATTTTTATTGAATTTGAACTATATTTCAACGTTTTTTGATGGTTCTGAGCCACCAAACACACTTAAAGCATGCAGAATCGACTCAGAATAGGAAAAGGAGACGTTTAGGTTAATTTTATGCATTCTGGCGTTCGTAGATACAAGAAAACTGTTAAAATTCTTCAGAAACGTCACTTTTGAAGTGTTTTCTTGTACTTTTAAGCTACTCAGATACCCTACGGGCTCGGAAAGTGCAACGAAACCATCAAATTTTAGCTAGAAACTGTATTTTTGTCGATTTTTATTGAATTTGAAATATAATTCAACGTTTTTTGATGGTTCTGAGCCACCAAACACACTTAAAGCATGCAGAATCGACTCAGAATAGGAAAAGGAGACGTTTAGGTCAATTTTATGCATTCTGGCGTTCGTAGATACAAGAAAACTGTTAAAATTCTTCAGAAACGTCACTTTTGAAGTGTTTCCTTGTACTTTTAAGCCACTCAGATACCCTACGGGCTCGGAAAGTGCAACGAAACCATCAAATTTTAGCTAGAAACTGTATTTTTGTCGATTTTTATTGAATTTGAACTATATTTCAACGTTTTTTGATGGTTCTGAGCCACCAAACACACTTAAAGCATGCAGAATCGACTCAGAATAGGAAAAGGAGACGTTTAGGTCAATTTTATGCATTCTGGCATTCGTAGGTACAAGAAAACTGTTAAAATTCTTCAGAAACGTCACTTTTGAAGTGTTTTCTTGTACTTTTAAGCCACTCAGATACCCAACGGGCTCGGAAAGTGCAACGAAAACATCAAATTTTAGCTAGAAACTGTATTTTTGTCGATTTTTATTGAATTTGAACTATATTTCAACGTTTTTTGATGGTTCTGAGCCACCAAACACACTTAAAGCATGCAGAATCGACTCAGAATAGGAAAAGGAGACGTTTAGGTCAATTTTATGCATTCTGGCGTTCGTAGATACAAGAAAACTGTTAAAATTCTTCAGAAACGTCACTTTTGAAGTGTTTTCTTGTACTTTTAAGCCATTCAGATACCCAACGGGCTCGGAAAGTGCAACGAAACCATCAAATTTTAGCTAGAAACTGTATTTTTGTCGATTTTTATTGAATTTGAACTATATTTCAACGTTTTTTGATGGTTCTGAGCCACCAAACACACTTAAAGCATGCAGAATCCACTCCGAATAGGAAAAGGAGACGTTTAGGTCAATTTTATGCATTCTGGCGTTCGTAGATACAAGAAAACTGTTAAAATTCTTCAGAAACGTCACTTTTGAAGTGTTTTCTTGTACTTTTAGGCAACTCAGATACCCTACGGGCTCGGAAAGTGCAACGAAACCATCAAATTTTAGCTAGAAACTGTATTTTTGTCGATTTTTATTGAATTTGAACTATATTTCAACGTTTTTTGATGGTTCTGAGCCACCAAACACACTTAAAGCATGCAGAATCGACTCAGAATAGGAAAAGGAGACGTTTAGGTCAATTTTATGCATTCTGGCGTTCGTAGATACAAGAAAACTGTTAAAATTCTTCAGAAACGTCACTTTTGAAGTGTTTCCTTGTACTTTTAAGCCACTCAGATACCCTACGGGCTCGGAAAGTGCAACGAAACCATCAAATTTTAGCTAGAAACTGTATTTTTGTCGATTTTTATTGAATTTGAACTATATTTCAACGTTTTTTGATGGTTCTGAGCCACCAAACACACTTAAAGCATGCAGAATCGACTCAGAATAGGAAAAGGAGACGTTTAGGTCAATTTTATGCATTCTGGCATTCGTAGATACAAGAAAACTGTTAAAATTCTTCAGAAACGTCACTTTTGAAGTGTTTTCTTGTACTTTTAAGCCACTCAGATACCCTACGGGCTCGGAAAGTGCAACGAAAACATCAAATTTTAGCTAGAAACTGTATTTTTGTCGATTTTTATTGAATTTGAACTATATTTCAACGTTTTTTGATGGTTCTGAGCCACCAAACACACTTAAAGCATGCAGAATCGACTCAGAATAGGAAAAGGAGACGTTTAGGTCAATTTTATGCATTCTGGCGTTCGTAGATACAAGAAAACTGTTAAAATTCTTCAGAAACGTCACTTTTGAAGTGTTTTCTTGTACTTTTAAGCCATTCAGATACCCTACGGGCTCGGAAAGTGCAACAAAACCATCAAATTTTAGCTAGAAACTGTATTTTTGTCGATTTTTATTGAATTTGAACTATATTTCAACGTTTTTTGATGGTTCTGAGCCACCAAACACACTTAAAGCATGCAGAATCCACTCCGAATAGGAAAAGGAGACGTTTAGGTCAATTTTATGCATTCTGGCGTTCGTAGATACAAGAAAACTGTTAAAATTCTTCAGAAACGTCACTTTTGAAGTGTTTTCTTGTACTTTTAAGCCACTCAGATACCCTACGGGCTCGGAAAGTGCAACGAAACCATCAAATTTTAGCTAGAAACTGTATTTTTGTCGATTTTTATTGAATTTGAACTATATTTCAACGTTTTTTGATGGTTCTGAGCCACCAAACACACTTAAAGCATGCAGAATCGACTCAGAATAGGAAAAGGAGACGTTTAGGTCAATTTTATGCATTCTGGCGTTCGTAGATACAAGAAAACTGTTAAAATTCTTCAGAAACGTCACTTTTGAAGTGTTTTCTTGTACTTTTAAGCCACTCAGATACCCTACGGGCTCGAAAAGTGCAACGAAACCATCAAATTTTAGCTAGAAACTGTATTTTTGTCGATTTTTATTGAATTTCAACTATATTTCAACGTTTTTTGATGGTTCTGAGACAACAAACACACTTAAAGCATGCAGAATCGACTCAGAATAGGAAAAGGAGACGTTTAGGTCAATTTTATGCATTCTGGCGTTCGTAGATACAAGAAAACTGTTAAAATTCTTCAGAAACGTCACTTTTGAAGTGTTTTCTTGTACTTTTAAGCCACTCAGAAACCCTACGGGCTCGGAAAGTGCAACGAAACCATCAAATTTTAGCTAGAAACTGTATTTTTGTCGATTTTTATTGAATTTGAACTATATTTCAACGTTTTTTGATGGTTCTGAGCCACCAAACACACTTAAAGCATGCAGAATCGACTCAGAATAGGAAAAGGAGATGTTTAGGTCAATTTTATGCATTCTGGCGTTCGTAGATACAAGAAAACTGTTAAAATTCTTCAGAAACGTCACTTTTGAAGTGTTTTCTTGTACTTTTAAGCCACTCAGATACCCTACGGGCTCGGAAAGTGCAACGAAACCATCAAATTTTAGCTAGAAACTGTATTTTTGTCGATTTTTATTGAATTTGAACTATATTTCAACGTTTTTTGATGGTTCTGAGCCACCAAACACACTTAAAGCATGCAGAATCGACTCAGAATAGGAAAAGGAGACGTTTAGGTCAATTTTATGCATTCTGGCGTTCGTAGATACAAGAAAACTGTTAAAATTCTTCAGAAACGTCACTTTTGAAGTGTTTTCTTGTACTTTTAAGCCACTCAGATACCCTACGGGCTCGGAAAGTGCAACGAAACCATCAAATTTTAGCTAGAAACTGTATTTTTGTCGATTTTTATTGAATTTGAACTATATTTCAACGTTTTTTGATGGTTCTGAGCCACCAAACACACTTAAAGCATGCAGAATCGACTCAGAATAGGAAAAGGAGACGTTTAGGTCAATTTTATGCATTCTGGCGTTCGTAGATACAAGAAAACTGTTAAAATTCTTCAGAAACGTCACTTTTGAAGTGTTTTCTTGTACTTTTAAGCCACTCAGATACCCAACGGGCTCGGAAAGTGCAACGAAACCATCAAATTTTAGCTAGAAACTGTATTTTTGTCGATTTTTATTGAATTTGAACTATATTTCAACGTTTTTTGATGGTTCTGAGCCACCAAACACACGTAAAGCATGCAGAATCGACTCAGAATAGGAAAAGGAGACGTTTAGGTCAATTTTATGCATTCTGGCGTTCGTAGATACAAGAAAACTGTTAAAATTCTTCAGAAACGTCACTTTTGAAGTGTTTTCTTGTACTTTTAAGCCTCTCAGATACCCTACGGGCTCGGAAAGTGCAACGAAACCATGAAATTTTAGCTAGAAACTGTATTTTTGTCGATTTTTATTGAATTTGAACTATATTTCAACGTTTTTTGATGGTTCTGAGCCACCAAACACACTTAAAGCATGCAGAATCGACTCAGAATAGGAAAAGGAGACGTTTAGGTCAATTTTATGCATTCTGGCGTTCGTAGATACAAGAAAACTGTTAAAATTCTTCAGAAACGTCACTTTTGAAGTGTTTTCTTGTACTTTTAAGCCACTCAGATACCCTACGGGCTCGGAAAGTGCAACGAAAACATCAAATTTTAGCTAGAAACTGTATTTTTGTCGATTTTTATTGAATTTGAACTATATTTCAACGTTTTTTGATGGTTCTGAGCCACCAAACACACTTAAAGCATGCAGAATCGACTCAGAATAGGAAAAGGAGATGTTTAGGTCAATTTTATGCATTCTGGCGTTCGTAGATACAAGAAAACTGTTAAAATTCTTCAGAAACGTCACTTTTGAAGTGTTTCCTTGTACTTTTAAGCCACTCAGATACCCTACGGGCTCGGAAAGTGCAACGAAACCATCAAATTTTAGCTAGAAACTGTATTTTTGTCGATTTTTATTGAATTTGAACTATATTTCAACGTTTTTTGATGGTTCTGAGCCACCAAACACACTTAAAGCATGCAGAATCGACTCGGAATAGGAAAAGGAGACGTTTAGGTCAATTTTATGCATTCTGGCATTCGTAGATACAAGAAAACTGTTAAAATTCTTCAGAAACGTCACTTTTGAAGTGTTTTCTTGTACTTTTAAGCCACTCAGATACCCTACGGGCTCGGAAAGTGCAACGAAACCATCAAATTTCAGCTAGAAACTGTATTTTTGTCGATTTTTATTGAATTTGAACTATATTTCAACGTTTTTTGATGGTTCTGAGCCACCAAACACACTTAAAGCATGCAGAATCGACTCAGAATAGGAAAAGGAGACGTTTAGGTTAATTTTATGCATTCTGGCGTTCGTAGATACAAGAAACTGTTAAAATTCTTCAGAAACGTCACTTTTGAAGTGTTTTCTTGTACTTTTAAGCCACTCAGATACCCTACGGGCTCGGAAAGTGCAACGAAACCATCAAATTTTAGCTAGAAACTGTATTTTTGTCGATTTTTATTGAATTTGAACTATATTTCAACGTTTTTTGATGGTTCTGAGCCACCAAACACACTTAAAGCATGCAGAATCGACTCAGAATAGGAAAAGGAGACGTTTAGGTCAATTTTATGCATTCTGGCGTTCGTAGATACAAGAAAACTGTTAAAATTCTTCAGAAACGTCACTTTTGAAGTGTTTTCTTGTACTTTTAAGCCATTCAGATACCCTACGGGCTCGGAAAGTGCAACGAAACCATCAAATTTTAGCTAGAAACTGTATTTTTGTCGATTTTTATTGAATTTGAACTATATTTCAACGTTTTTTGATGGTTCTGAGCCACCAAACACACTTAAAGCATGCAGAATCCACTCCGAATAGGAAAAGGAGACGTTTAGGTCAATTTTATGCATTCTGGCGTTCGTAGATACAAGAAAACTGTTAAAATTCTTCAGAAACGTCACTTTTGAAGTGTTTTCTTGTACTTTTAAGCCACTCAGATACCCTACGGGCTCGGAAAGTGCAACGAAACCATCAAATTTTAGCTAGAAACTGTATTTTTGTCGATTTTTATTGAATTTGAACTATATTTCAACGTTTTTTGATGGTTCTGAGCCACCAAACACACTTAAAGCATGCAGAATCGACTCAGAATAGGAAAAGGAGACGTTTAGGTCAATTTTATGCATTCTGGCGTTCGTAGATACAAGAAAACTGTTAAAATTCTTCAGAAACGTCACTTTTGAAGTGTTTTCTTGTACTTTTAAGCCACTCAGATACCCTACGGGCTCGGAAAGTGCAACGAAACCATCAAATTTTAGCTAGAAACTGTATTTTTGTCGATTTTTATTGAATTTGAACTATATTTCAACGTTTTTTGATGGTTCTGAGCCACCAAACACACTTAAAGCATGCAGAATCGACTCAGAATAGGAAAAGGAGACGTTTAGGTCAATTTTATGCATTCTGGCGTTCGTAGATACAAGAAAACTGTTAAAATTCTTCAGAAACGTCACTTTTGAAGTGTTTTCTTGTACTTTTAAGCCACTCAGATACCCAACGGGCTCGGAAAGTGCAACGAAACCATCAAATTTTAGCTAGAAACTGTATTTTTGTCGATTTTTATTGAATTTGAACTATATTTCAACGTTTTTTGATGGTTCTGAGCCACCAAACACACGTAAAGCATGCAGAATCGACTCAGAATAGGAAAAGGAGACGTTTAGGTCAATTTTATGCATTCTGGCGTTCGTAGATACAAGAAAACTGTTAAAATTCTTCAGAAACGTCACTTTTGAAGTGTTTTCTTGTACTTTTAAGCCTCTCAGATACCCTACGGGCTCGGAAAGTGCAACGAAACCATGAAATTTTAGCTAGAAACTGTATTTTTGTCGATTTTTATTGAATTTGAACTATATTTCAACGTTTTTTGATGGTTCTGAGCCACCAAACACACTTAAAGCATGCAGAATCGACTCAGAATAGGAAAAGGAGACGTTTAGGTCAATTTTATGCATTCTGGCGTTCGTAGATACAAGAAAACTGTTAAAATTCTTCAGAAACGTCACTTTTGAAGTGTTTTCTTGTACTTTTAAGCCACTCAGATACCCTACGGGCTCGGAAAGTGCAACGAAAACATCAAATTTTAGCTAGAAACTGTATTTTTGTCGATTTTTATTGAATTTGAACTATATTTCAACGTTTTTTGATGGTTCTGAGCCACCAAACACACTTAAAGCATGCAGAATCGACTCAGAATAGGAAAAGGAGATGTTTAGGTCAATTTTATGCATTCTGGCGTTCGTAGATACAAGAAAACTGTTAAAATTCTTCAGAAACGTCACTTTTGAAGTGTTTCCTTGTACTTTTAAGCCACTCAGATACCCTACGGGCTCGGAAAGTGCAACGAAACCATCAAATTTTAGCTAGAAACTGTATTTTTGTCGATTTTTATTGAATTTGAACTATATTTCAACGTTTTTTGATGGTTCTGAGCCACCAAACACACTTAAAGCATGCAGAATCGACTCGGAATAGGAAAAGGAGACGTTTAGGTCAATTTTATGCATTCTGGCATTCGTAGATACAAGAAAACTGTTAAAATTCTTCAGAAACGTCACTTTTGAAGTGTTTTCTTGTACTTTTAAGCCACTCAGATACCCTACGGGCTCGGAAAGTGCAACGAAACCATCAAATTTCAGCTAGAAACTGTATTTTTGTCGATTTTTATTGAATTTGAACTATATTTCAACGTTTTTTGATGGTTCTGAGCCACCAAACACACTTAAAGCATGCAGAATCGACTCAGAATAGGAAAAGGAGACGTTTAGGTTAATTTTATGCATTCTGGGCGTTCGTAGATACAAGAAACTGTTAAAATTCTTCAGAAACGTCACTTTTGAAGTGTTTTCTTGTACTTTTAAGCCACTCAGATACCCTACGGGCTCGGAAAGTGCAACGAAACCATCAAATTTTAGCTAGAAACTGTATTTTTGTCGATTTTTATTGAATTTGAACTATATTTCAACGTTTTTTGATGGTTCTGAGCCACCAAACACACTTAAAGCATGCAGAATCGACTCAGAATAGGAAAAGGAGACGTTTAGGTCAATTTTATGCATTCTGGCGTTCGTAGATACAAGAAAACTGTTAAAATTCTTCAGAAACGTCACTTTTGAAGTGTTTTCTTGTACTTTTAAGCCATTCAGATACCCTACGGGCTCGGAAAGTGCAACGAAACCATCAAATTTTAGCTAGAAACTGTATTTTTGTCGATTTTTATTGAATTTGAACTATATTTCAACGTTTTTTGATGGTTCTGAGCCACCAAACACACTTAAAGCATGCAGAATCCACTCCGAATAGGAAAAGGAGACGTTTAGGTCAATTTTATGCATTCTGGCGTTCGTAGATACAAGAAAACTGTTAAAATTCTTCAGAAACGTCACTTTTGAAGTGTTTTCTTGTACTTTTAAGCCACTCAGATACCCTACGGGCTCGGAAAGTGCAACGAAACCATCAAATTTTAGCTAGAAACTGTATTTTTGTCGATTTTTATTGAATTTGAACTATATTTCAACGTTTTTTGATGGTTCTGAGCCACCAAACACACTTAAAGCATGCAGAATCGACTCAGAATAGGAAAAGGAGACGTTTAGGTCAATTTTATGCATTCTGGCGTTCGTAGATACAAGAAAACTGTTAAAATTCTTCAGAAACGTCACTTTTGAAGTGTTTTCTTGTACTTTTAAGCCACTCAGATACCCTACGGGCTCGAAAAGTGCAACGAAACCATCAAATTTTAGCTAGAAACTGTATTTTTGTCGATTTTTATTGAATTTGAACTATATTTCAACGTTTTTTGATGGTTCTGAGACAACAAACACACTTAAAGCATGCAGAATCGACTCAGAATAGGAAAAGGAGACGTTTAGGTCAATTTTATGCATTCTGGCGTTCGTAGATACAAGAAAACTTAAAATTCTTCAGAAACGTCACTTTTGAAGTGTTTTCTTGTACTTTTAAGTCACTCAGATACCCTACGGGCTCGGAAAGTGCAACGAAACCATAAAATTTTAGCTAGAAACTGTATTTTTGTCGATTTTTATTGAATTTGAACTATATTTCAACGTTTTTTGATGGTTCTGAGCCACCAAACAAACTTAAAGCATGCAGAATCGACTCAGAATAGGAAAAGGAGACGTTTAGGTCAATTTTATGCATTCTGGCGTTCGTAGATACAAGAAAACTGTTAAAATTCTTCAGAAACGTCACTTTTGAAGTGTTTTCTTGTACTTTTAAGCCACTCAGATACCCTACGGGCTCGGAAAGTGCAACGAAACCATCAAATTTTAGCTAGAAACTGTATTTTTGTCGATTTTTATTGAATTTGAACTATATTTCAACGTTTTTTGATGGTTCTGAGCCACCAAACACACTTAAAGCATGCAGAATCGACTCAGAATAGGAAAAGGAGACGTTTAGGTCAATTTTATGCATTCTGGCGTTCGTAGATACAAGAAAACTGTTAAAATTCTTCAGAAACGTCACTTTTGAAGTGTTTTCTTGTACTTTTAAGCCACTCAGAAACCCTACGGGCTCGGAAAGTGCAACGAAACCATCAAATTTTAGCTAGAAACTGTATTTTTGTCGATTTTTATTGAATTTGAACTATATTTCAACGTTTTTTGATGGTTCTGAGCCACCAAACACACTTAAAGCATGCAGAATCGACTCAGAATAGGAAAAGGAGACGTTTAGGTCAATTTTATGCATTCTGGCGTTCGTAGATACAAGAAAACTGTTAAAATTCTTCAGAAACGTCACTTTTTGAAGTGTTTTCTTGTACTTTTAAGCCACTCAGATACCCTACGGGCTCGGAAAGTGCAACGAAACCATCAAATTTTAGCTAGAAACTGTATTTTTGTCGATTTTTATTGAATTTGAACTATATTTCAACGTTTTTTGATGGTTCTGAGCCACCAAACACACTTAAAGCATGCAGAATCGACTCAGAATAGGAAAAGGAGACGTTTAGGTCAATTTTATGCATTCTGGCGTTCGTAGATACAAGAAAACTGTTAAAATTCTTCAGAAACGTCACTTTTGAAGTGTTTTCTTGTACTTTTAAGCCACTCAGATAACCTACGGGCTCGGAAAGTGCAACGAAACCATCAAATTTTAGCTAGAAACTGTATTTTTGTCGATTTTTATTGAATTTGAACTATATTTCAACGTTTTTTGATGGTTCTGAGCCACCAAACACACTTAAAGCATGCAGAATCGACTCAGAATAGGAAAAGGAGACGTTTAGGTCAATTTTATGCATTCCGGCGTTCGTAGATACAAGAAAACTGTTAAAATTCTTCAGAAACGTCACTTTTGAAGTGTTTTCTTGTACTTTTAAGCCACTCAGATACCCAACGGGCTCGGAAAGTGCAACGAAACCATCAAATTTTAGCTAGAAACTGTATTTTTGTCGATTTTTATTGAATTTGAACTACATTTCAACGTTTTTTGATGGTTCTGAGCCACCAAACACACTTAAAGCATGCAGAATCGACTCAGAATAGGAAAAGGAGACGTTTAGGTCAATTTTATGCATTCTGGCGTTCGTAGATACAAGAAAACTGTTAAAATTCTTCAGAAACGTCACTTTTGAAGTGTTTTCTTGTACTTTTAAGCCACTCAGATACCCTACGGGCTCGGAAAGTGCAACGAAACCATGAAATTTTAGCTAGAAACTGTATTTTTGTCGATTTTTATTGAATTTGAACTATATTTCAACGTTTTTTGATGGTTCTGAGCCACCAAACACACTTAAAGCATGCAGAATCGACTCAGAATAGGAAAAGGAGACGTTTAGGTCAATTTTATGCATTCTGGCGTTCGTAGATACAAGAAAACTGTTAAAATTCTTCAGAAACGTCACTTTTGGAAGTGTTTTCTTGTACTTTTAAGCCAATCAGATACACTACGGGCTCGGAAAGTGCAACGAAACCATCAAATTTTAGCTAGAAACTGTATTTTTGTCGATTTTATTGAATTTGAACTATATTTCAACGTTTTTTGATGGTTCTGAGCCACCAAACACACTTAAAGCATGCAGAATCGACTCAGAATAGGAAAAGGAGACGTTTAGGTCAATTTTATGCATTCTGGCGTTCGTAGATACAAGAAAACTGTTAAAATTCTTCAGAAACGTCACTTTTGAAGTGTTTTCTTGTACTTTTAAGCCAATCAGATACCCTACGGGCTCGGAAAGTGCAACGAAACCATCAAATTTTAGCTAGAAACTGTATTTTTGTCGATTTTTATTGAATTTGAACTATATTTCAACGTTTTTTGATGGTTCTGAGCCACCAAACACACTTAAAGCATGCAGAATCGACTCAGAATAGGAAAAGGAGACGTTTAGGTCAATTTTATGCGTTCTGGCGTTCGTAGATACAAGAAAACTGTTAAAATTCTTCAGAAACGTCACTTTTGAAGTGTTTTCTTGTACTTTTAAGCCAATCAGATACCCTACGGGCTCGGAAAGTGCAACGAAACCATCAAATTTTAGCTAGAAACTGTATTTTTGTCGATTTTTATTGAATTTGAACTATATTTCAACGTTTTTTGATGGTTCTGAGCCACCAAACACACTTAAAGCATGCAGAATCGACTCAGAATAGGAAAAGGAGACGTTTAGGTCAATTTTATGCATTCTGGCGTTCGTAGATACAAGAAAACTGTTAAAATTCTTCAGAAACGTCACTTTTGAAGTGTTTTCTTGTACTTTTAAGCCAATCAGATACCCTACGGGCTCGGAAAGTGCAACGAAACCATCAAATTTTAGCTAGAAACTGTATTTTAGTCGATTTTTATTGAATTTGAACTATATTTCAACGTTTTTTGATGGTTCTGAGCCACCAAACACACTTAAAGCATGCAGAATCGACTCAGAATAGGAAAAGGAGACGTTTAGGTCAATTTTATGCATTCTGGCGTTCGTAGATACAAGAAAACTGTTAAAATTCTTCAGAAACGTGACTTTTGAAGTGTTTTCTTGTACTTTTAAGCCAATCAGATACCCTACGGGCTCGGAAAGTGCAACGAAACCATCAAATTTTAGCTAGAAACTGTATTTTTGTCGATTTTTATTGAATTTGAACTATATTTCAACGTTTTTTGATGGTTCTGAGCCACCAAACACACTTAAAGCATGCAGAATCGACTCAGAATAGGAAAAGGAGACGTTTAGGTCAATTTTATGCATTCTGGCGTTCGTAGATACAAGAAAACTGTTAAAATTCTTCAGAAACGTCACTTTTGAAGTGTTTTCTTGTACTTTTAAGCCAATCAGATACCCTACGGGCTCGGAAAGTGCAACGAAACCATCAAATTTTAGCTAGAAACTGTATTTTTGTCGATTTTTATTGAATTTGAACTATATTTCAACGTTTTTTGATGGTTCTGAGCCACCAAACACACTTAAAGCATGCAGAATCGACTCAGAATAGGAAAAGGAGACGTTTAGGTCAATTTTATGCATTCTGGCGTTCGTAGATACAAGAAAACTGTTAAAATTCTTCAGAAACGTCACTTTTGAAGTGTTTTCTTGTACTTTTAAGCCAATCAGATACCCTACGGGCTCGGAAAGTGCAACGAAACCAACAAATTTTAGCTAGAAACTGTATTTTTGTCGATTTTTATTGAATTTGAACTATATTTCAAAGTTTTTTGATGGTTCTGAGCCACCAAACACACTTAAAGCATGCAGAATCGACTCAGAATAGGAAAAGGAGACGTTTAGGTCAATTTTATGCATTCTGGCGTTCGTAGATACAAGAAAACTGTTAAAATTCTTCAGAAACGTCACTTTTGAAGTGTTTTCTTGTACTTTTAAGCCAATCAGATACCCTACGGGCTCGGAAAGTGCAACGAAACCATCAAATTTTAGCTAGAAACTGTATTTTTGTCGATTTTTATTGAATTTGAACTATATTTCAACGTTTTTTGATGGTTCTGAGCCACCAAACACACTTAAAGCATGCAGAATCGACTCAGAATAGGAAAAGGAGACGTTTAGGTCAATTTTATCCATTCTGGCGTTCGTAGATACAAGAAAACTGTTAAAATTCTTCAGAAACGTCACTTTTGAAGTGTTTTCTTGTACTTTTAAGCCAATCAGATACCCTACGGGCTCGGAAAGTGCAACGAAACCATCAAATTTTAGCTAGAAACTATATTTTTGTCGATTTTTATTGAATTTGAACTATATTTCAACGTTTTTTGATGGTTCTGAGCCACCAAACACACTTAAAGCATGCAGAATCGACTCAGAATAGGAAAAGGAGACGTTTAGGTCAATTTTATGCATTCTGGCGTTCGTAGATACAAGAAAACTGTTAAAATTCTTCAGAAACGTCACTTTTGAAGTGTTTTCTTGTACTTTTAAGCCAATCAGATACCCTACGGGCTCGGAAAGTGCAACGAAACCATCAAATTTTAGCTAGAAACTGTATTTTTGTCGATTTTTATTGAATTTGAACTATATTTCAACGTTTTTTGATGGTTCTGAGCCACCAAACACACTTAAAGCATGCAGAATCGACTCAGAATAGGAAAAGGAGACGTTTAGGTCAATTTTATGCATTCTGGCGTTCGTAGATACAAGAAAACTGTTAAAATTCTTCAGAAACGTCACTTTTGAAGTGTTTTCTTGTACTTTTAAGCCAATCAGATACACTACGGGCTCGGAAAGTGCAACGAAACCATCAAATTTTAGCTAGAAACTGTATTTTTGTCGATTTTATTGAATTTGAACTATATTTCAACGTTTTTTGATGGTTCTGAGCCACCAAACACACTTAAAGCATGCAGAATCGACTCAGAATAGGAAAAGGAGACGTTTAGGTCAATTTTATGCATTCTGGCGTTCGTAGATACAAGAAAACTGTTAAAATTCTTCAGAAACGTCACTTTTGAAGTGTTTTCTTGTACTTTTAAGCCAATCAGATACCCTACGGGCTCGGAAAGTGCAACGAAACCATCAAATTTTAGCTAGAAACTGTATTTTTGTCGATTTTTATTGAATTTGAACTATATTTCAACGTTTTTTGATGGTTCTGAGCCACCAAACACACTTAAAGCATGCAGAATCGACTCAGAATAGGAAAAGGAGACGTTTAGGTCAATTTTATGCGTTCTGGCGTTCGTAGATACAAGAAAACTGTTAAAATTCTTCAGAAACGTCACTTTTGAAGTGTTTTCTTGTACTTTTAAGCCAATCAGATACCCTACGGGCTCGGAAAGTGCAACGAAACCATCAAATTTTAGCTAGAAACTGTATTTTTGTCGATTTTTATTGAATTTGAACTATATTTCAACGTTTTTTGATGGTTCTGAGCCACCAAACACACTTAAAGCATGCAGAATCGACTCAGAATAGGAAAAGGAGACGTTTAGGTCAATTTTATGCATTCTGGCGTTCGTAGATACAAGAAAACTGTTAAAATTCTTCAGAAACGTCACTTTTGAAGTGTTTTCTTGTACTTTTAAGCCAATCAGATACCCTACGGGCTCGGAAAGTGCAACAAAACCATCAAATTTTAGCTAGAAACTGTATTTTTGTCGATTTTTATTGAATTTGAACTATATTTCAACGTTTTTTGATGGTTCTGAGCCACCAAACACACTTAAAGCATGCAGAATCGACTCAGAATAGGAAAAGGAGACGTTTAGGTCAATTTTATGCATTCTGGCGTTCGTAGATACAAGAAAACTGTTAAAATTCTTCAGAAACGTCACTTCTGAAGTGTTTTTCTTGTACTTTTAAGCCAATCAGATACCCTACGGGCTCGGAAAGTGCAACGAAACCATCAAATTTTAGCTAGAAACTGTATTTTTGTTCGATTTTTATTGAATTTGAACTATATTTCAACGTTTTTTGATGGTTCTGAGCCACCAAACACACTTAAAGCATGCAGAATCGACTCAGAATAGGAAAAGGAGACGTTTAGGTCAATTTTATGCATTCTGGCGTTCGTAGATACAAGAAAACTGTTAAAATTCTTCAGAAACGTCACTTTTGAAGTGTTTTCTTGTACTTTTAAGCCAATCAGATACCCTACGGGCTCGGAAAGTGCAACGAAACCATCAAATTTTAGCTAGAAACTGTATTTTTGTCGATTTTTATTGAATTTGAACTATATTTCAACGTTTTTTGATGGTTCTGAGCCACCAAACACACTTAAAGCATGCAGAATCGACTCAGAATAGGAAAAGGAGACGTTTAGGTCAATTTTATGCATTCTGGCGTTCGTAGATACAAGAAAACTGTTAAAATTCTTCAGAAACGTCACTTTTGAAGTGTTTTCTTGTACTTTTAAGCCAATCAGATACCCTACGGGCTCGGAAAGTGCAACGAAACCATCAAATTTTAGCTAGAAACTGTATTTTTGTCGATTTTTATTGAATTTGAACTATATTTCAACGTTTTTTGATGGTTCTGAGCCACCAAACACACTTAAAGCATGCAGAATCGACTCAGAATAGGAAAAGGAGACGTTTAGGTCAATTTTATGCATTCTGGCGTTCGTAGATACAAGAAAACTGTTAAAATTCTTCAGAAACGTCACTTTTGAAGTGTTTTCTTGTACTTTTAAGCCAATCAGATACCCTACGGGCTCGGAAAGTGCAACGAAACCATCAAATTTTAGCTAGAAACTGTATTTTTGTCGATTTTTATTGAATTTGAACTATATTTCAACGTTTTTTGATGGTTCTGAGCCACCAAACACACTTAAAGCATGCAGAATCGACTCAGAATAGGAAAAGGAGACGTTTAGGTCAATTTTATGCATTCTGGCGTTCGTAGATACAAGAAAACTGTTAAAATTCTTCAGAAACGTCACTTTTGAAGTGTTTTCTTGTACTTTTAAGCCAATCAGATACCCAACGGGCTCGGAAAGTGCAACGAAACCATCAAATTTTAGCTAGAAACTGTATTTTTGTCGATTTTTATTGAATTTGAACTATATTTCAACGTTTTTTGATGGTTCTGAGCCACCAAACACACTTAAAGCATGCAGAAACGACTCAGAATAGGAAAAGGAGACGTTTAGGTCAATTTTATGCATTCTGGCGTTCGTAGATACAAGAAAACTGTTAAAATTCTTCAGAAACGTCACTTTTGAAGTGTTTTCTTGTACTTTTAAGCCAATCAGATACCCTACGGGCTCGGAAAGTGCAACGAAACCATCAAATTTTAGCTAGAAACTGTATTTTTGTCGATTTTTATTGAATTTGAACTATATTTCAACGTTTTTTGATGGTTCTGAGCCACCAAACACACTTAAAGCATGCAGAATCGACTCAGAATAGGAAAAGGAGACGTTTAGGTCAATTTTATGCGTTCTGGCGTTCGTAGATACAAGAAAACTGTTAAAATTCTTCAGAAACGTCACTTTTGAAGTGTTTTCTTGTACTTTTAAGCCAATCAGATACCCTACGGGCTCGGAAAGTGCAACGAAACCATCAAATTTTAGCTAGAAACTGTATTTTTGTCGATTTTTATTGAATTTGAACTATATTTCAACGTTTTTTGATGGTTCTGAGCCACCAAACACACTTAAAGCATGCAGAATCGACTCAGAATAGGAAAAGGAGACGTTTAGGTCAATTTTATGCATTCTGGCGTTCGTAGATACAAGAAAACTGTTAAAATTCTTCAGAAACGTCACTTTTGAAGTGTTTTCTTGTACTTTTAAGCCAATCAGATACCCTACGGGCTCGGAAAGTGCAACGAAACCATCAAATTTTAGCTAGAAACTGTATTTTTGTCGATTTTTATTGAATTTGAACTATATTTCAACGTTTTTTGATGGTTCTGAGCCACCAAACACACTTAAAGCATGCAGAATCGACTCAGAATAGGAAAAGGAGACGTTTAGGTCAATTTTATGCGTTCTGGCGTTCGTAGATACAAGAAAACTGTTAAAATTCTTCAGAAACGTCACTTTTGAAGTGTTTTCTTGTACTTTTAAGCCAATCAGATACCCTACGGGCTCGGAAAGTGCAACGAAACCATCAAATTTTAGCTAGAAACTGTATTTTTGTCGATTTTTATTGAATTTGAACTATATTTCAACGTTTTTTGATGGTTCTGAGCCACCAAACACACTTAAAGCATGCAGAATCGACTCAGAATAGGAAAAGGAGACGTTTAGGTCAATTTTATGCATTCTGGCGTTCGTAGATACAAGAAAACTGTTAAAATTCTTCAGAAACGTCACTTTTGAAGTGTTTTCTTGTACTTTTAAGCCAATCAGATACCCTACGGGCTCGGAAAGTGCAACGAAACCATCAAATTTTAGCTAGAAACTGTATTTTTGTCGATTTTTATTGAATTTGAACTATATTTCAACGTTTTTTGATGGTTCTGAGCCACCAAACACACTTAAAGCATGCAGAATCGACTCAGAATAGGAAAAGGAGACGTTTAGGTCAATTTTATGCATTCTGGCGTTCGTAGATACAAGAAAACTGTTAAAATTCTTCAGAAACGTCACTTCTGAAGTGTTTTCTTGTACTTTTAAGCCAATCAGATACCCTACGGGCTCGGAAAGTGCAACGAAACCATCAAATTCTAGCTAGAAACTGTATTTTTGTCGATTTTTATTGAATTTGAACTATATTTCAACGTTTTTTGATGGTTCTGAGCCACCAAACACACTTAAAGCATGCAGAATCGACTCAGAATAGGAAAAGGAGACGTTTAGGTCAATTTTATGCATTCTGGCGTTCGTAGATACAAGAAAACTGTTAAAATTCTTCAGAAACGTCACTTTTGAAGTGTTTTCTTGTACTTTTAAGCCAATCAGATACCCTACGGGCTCGGAAAGTGCAACGAAACCATCAAATTTTAGCTAGAAACTGTATTTTTGTCGATTTTTATTGAATTTGAACTATATTTCAACGTTTTTTGATGGTTCTGAGCCACCAAACACACTTAAAGCATGCAGAATCGACTCAGAATAGGAAAAGGAGACGTTTAGGTCAATTTTATGCATTCTGGCGTTCGTAGATACAAGAAAACTGTTAAAATTCTTCAGAAACGTCACTTTTGAAGTGTTTTCTTGTACTTTTAAGCCAATCAGATACCCAACGGGCTCGGAAAGTGCAACGAAACCATCAAATTTTAGCTAGAAACTGTATTTTTGTCGATTTTTATTGAATTTGAACTATATTTCAACGTTTTTTGATGGTTCTGAGCCACCAAACACACTTAAAGCATGCAGAAACGACTCAGAATAGGAAAAGGAGACGTTTAGGTCAATTTTATGCATTCTGGCGTTCGTAGATACAAGAAAACTGTTAAAATTCTTCAGAAACGTCACTTTTGAAGTGTTTTCTTGTACTTTTAAGCCAATCAGATACCCTACGGGCTCGGAAAGTGCAACGAAACCATCAAATTTTAGCTAGAAACTGTATTTTTGTCGATTTTTATTGAATTTGAACTATATTTCAACGTTTTTTGATGGTTCTGAGCCACCAAACACACTTAAAGCATGCAGAATCGACTCAGAATTGGAAAAGGAGACGTTTAGGTCAATTTTATGCATTCTGGCGTTCGTAGATACAAGAAAACTGTTAAAATTCTTCAGAAACGTCACTTTTGAAGTGTTTTCTTGTACTTTTAAGCCAATCAGATACCCTACGGGCTCGGAAAGTGCAACGAAACCATCAAATTTTAGCTAGAAACTGTATTTTTGTCGATTTTTATTGAATTTGAACTATATTTCAACGTTTTTTGATGGTTCTGAGCCACCAAACACACTTAAAGCATGCAGAATCGACTCAGAATAGGAAAAGGAGACGTTTAGATCAATTTTATGCATTCTGGCGTTCGTAGATACAAGAAAACTGTTAAAATTCTTCAGAAACGTCACTTTTGAAGTGTTTTCTTGTACTTTTAAGCCAATCAGATACCCTACGGGCTCGGAAAGTGCAACGAAACCATCAAATTTTAGCTAGAAACTGTATTTTTGTCGATTTTTATTGAATTTGAACTATATTTCAACGTTTTTTGATGGTTCTGAGCCACCAAACACACTTAAAGCATGCAGAATCGACTCAGAATAGGAAAAGGAGACGTTTAGGTCAATTTTATGCATTCTGGCGTTCGTAGATACAAGAAAACTGTTAAAATTCTTCAGAAACGTCACTTTTGAAGTGTTTTCTTGTACTTTTAAGCCAATCAGATACCCTACGGGCTCGGAAAGTGCAACGAAACCATCAAATTTTAGCTAGAAACTGTATTTTTGTCGATTTTTATTGAATTTGAACTATATTTCAACGTTTTTTGATGGTTCTGAGCCACCAAACACACTTAAAGCATGCAGAATCGACTCAGAATAGGAAAAGGAGACGTTTAGGTCAATTTTATGCATTCTGGCGTTCGTAGATACAAGAAAACTGTTAAAATTCTTCAGAAACGTCACTTTTGAAGTGTTTTCTTGTACTTTTAAGCCAATCAGATACCCTACGGGCTCGGAAAGTGCAACGAAACCATCAAATTTTAGCTAGAAACTGTATTTTTGTCGATTTTTATTGAATTTGAACTATATTTCAACGTTTTTTGATGGTTCTGAGCCACCAAACACACTTAAAGCATGCAGAAACGACTCTGAATAGGAAAAGGAGACGTTTAGGTCAATTTTATGCATTCTGGCGTTCGTAGATACAAGAAAACTGTTAAAATTCTTCAGAAACGTCACTTTTGAAGTGTTTTCTTGTACTTTTAAGCCAATCAGATACCCTACGGGCTCGGAAAGTGCAACGAAACCATCAAATTTTAGCTAGAAACTGTATTTTTGTCGATTTTTATTGAATTTGAACTATATTTCAACGTTTTTTGATGGTTCTGAGCCACCAAACACACTTAAAGCATGCAGAATCGTAGGAAAAGGAGACGTTTAGGTCAATTTTATGCATTCTGGCGTTCGTAGATACAAGAAAACTGTTAAAATTCTTCAGAAACGTCACTTTTGAAGTGTTTTCTTGTACTTTTAAGCCAATCAGATACCTACCCTACGGGCTCGGAAAGTGCAACGACACCATCAAATTTTAGCTAGAAACTGTATTTTTGTCGATTTTTATTGAATTTGAACTATATTTCAACGTTTTTTGATGGTTCTGAGCCACCAAACACACTTAAAGCATGCAGAATCGACTCAGAATAGGAAAAGGAGACGTTTAGGATCAATTTTATGCATTCTGGCGTTCGTAGATACAAGAAAACTGTTAAAATTCTTCAGAAACGTCACTTTTGAAGTGTTTTCTTGTACTTTTAAGCCAATCAGATACCCTACGGGCTCGGAAAGTGCAACGAAACCATCAAATTTTAGCTAGAAACTGTATTTTTGTCGATTTTTATTGAATTTGAACTATATTTCAACGTTTTTTGATGGTTCTGAGCCACCAAACACACTTAAAGCATGCAGAATCGACTCAGAATAGGAAAAGGAGACGTTTAGGTCAATTTTATGCATTCTGGCGTTCGTAGATACAAGAAAACTGTTAAAATTCTTCAGAAACGTCACTTTTGAAGTGTTTTCTTGTACTTTTAAGCCAATCAGATACCCTACGGGCTCGGAAAGTGCAACGAAACCATCAAATTTTAGCTAGAAACTGTATTTTTGTCGATTTTTATTGAATTTGAACTATATTTCAACGTTTTTTGATGGTTCTGAGCCACCAAACACACTTAAAGCATGCAGAATCGACTCAGAATAGGAAAAGGAGACGTTTAGGTCAATTTTATGCATTCTGGCGTTCGTAGATACAAGAAAACTGTTAAAATTCTTCAGAAACGTCACTTTTGAAGTGTTTTCTTGTACTTTTAAGCCAATCAGATACCCTACGGGCTCGGAAAGTGCAACGAAACCATCAAATTTTAGCTAGAAACTGTATTTTTGTCGATTTTTATTGAATTTGAACTATATTTCAACGTTTTTTGATGGTTCTGAGCCACCAAACACACTTAAAGCATGCAGAATCGACTCAGAATAGGAAAAGGAGACGTTTAGGTCAATTTTATGCATTCTGGCGTTCGTAGATACAAGAAAACTGTTAAAATTCTTCAGAAACGTCACTTTTGAAGTGTTTTCTTGTACTTTTAAGCCAATCAGATACCCTACGGGCTCGGAAAGTGCAACGAAACCATCAAATTTTAGCTAGAAACTGTATTTTTGTCGATTTTTATTGAATTTGAACTATATTTCAACGTTTTTTGATGGTTCTGAGCCACCAAACACACTTAAAGCATGCAGAATCGACTCAGAATAGGAAAAGGAGACGTTTAGGTCAATTTTATGCATTCTGGCGTTCGTAGATACAAGAAAACTGTTAAAATTCTTCAGAAACGTCACTTTTGAAGTGTTTTCTTGTACTTTTAAGCCAATCAGATACCCTACGGGCTCGGAAAGTGCAACGAAACCATCAAATTTTAGCTAGAAACTGTATTTTTGTCGATTTTTATTGAATTTGAACTATATTTCAACGTTTTTTGATGGTTCTGAGCCACCAAACACACTTAAAGCATGCAGAATCGACTCAGAATAGGAAAAGGAGACGTTTAGGTCAATTTTATGCATTCTGGCGTTCGTAGATACAAGAAAACTGTTAAAATTCTTCAGAAACGTCACTTTTGAAGTGTTTTCTTGTAATTTTAAGCCAATCAGATACCCTACGGGCTCGGAAAGTGCAACGAAACCATCAAATTTTAGCTAGAAACTGTATTTTTGTCGATTTTTATTGAATTTGAACTATATTTCAACGTTTTTTGATGGTTCTGAGCCACCAAACACACTTAAAGCATGCAGAATCGACTCAGAATAGGAAAAGGAGACGTTTAGGTCAATTTTATGCATTCTGGCGTTCGTAGATACAAGAAAACTGTTAAAATTCTTCAGAAACGTCACTTCTGAAGTGTTTTCTTGTACTTTTAAGCCAATCAGATACCCAACGGGCTCGGAAAGTGCAACGAAACCATCAAATTTTAGCTAGAAACTGTATTTTTGTCGATTTTTATTGAATTTGAACTATATTTCAACGTTTTTTGATGGTTCTGAGCCACCAAACACACTTAAAGCATGCAGAATCGACTCAGAATAGGAAAAGGTGACGTTTAGGTCAATTTTATGCATTCTGGCGTTCGTAGATACAAGAAAACTGTTAAAATTCTTCAGAAACGTCACTTTTGAAGTGTTTTCTTGTACTTTTAAGCCAATCAGATACCCTACGGGCTCGGAAAGTGCAACGAAACCATCAAATTTTAGCTAGAAACTGTATTTTTGTCGATTTTTATTGAATTTGAACTATATTTCAACGTTTTTTGATGGTTCTGAGCCACCAAACACACTTAAAGCATGCAGAATCGACTCAGAATAGGAAAAGGAGACG